>NC_091989.1:177892879-178100379 GCF_044704955.1 Pristiophorus japonicus
TCTTTCAACGAAAAAAAAAAATAACATGGTCAGTTCCTGATGGTGGAGTCTCCCCTGTTTAAATAATGGGCCCGTCACACGTATGGAGGCAACCTCACCAGTCAGCAGTTGGTTACCTGCTATAACTTGTTTTGTGCAAACGATGTAAGAAAACTCTGGCAATGGGCCAAGGTAATAGGCCCAGGCATAATGAGAGCTAAATGGCTAATTCCCAAGGCTGGGAAGAATGAAGCATCAACTCATTTCATGCTGCTGCGATGTGGGGTATGGCAGCATAGTGGTTGCGTGACTGGACAATTAATCCAGAGGTCTGGACTGATGATCCGGGAGACATGAGACCAAACCCCACCATGGCAGCTGGGGAATTTAAATTCAAAATAATTAATTCAATCTGGGATTTAAGGGGAAAAAATAAACTAGTGTTAGTAATGGTGACCATGGAATTTCAAGAGTATCATACAAACTCAGCTGGCTCACTAACTTCCTTTAGAGAAGGAAATCTGCTGCCCTTAACCAGTCCAGCAATGTGGTTGACTCTTAACTGCCCTCTGAAATGGCCCAACAAGCCACTCAGTTGTGTTCAAGAAGGTGACTCACCACCACCTTCTCAGGGACAGTTAGGGATGGGCAATAAATGCTGGCACTGCTGGCGACGTCCACATCCCATGAATGAATTTTTTTTAAATCATTTTTTTTCTCTCCTCTTATTACTTACCTTCACCTCTTCTGAAGGGTCTGATTCAAGCTGAGGCCTTGCCTCCAGAAGATCCCTTATCTGTGTGGTCATTCTGAACGCGTGAACCCGGACAGTAGATGTCCGCCGGTTGATCGACTGTAGGGCCATCACCCAAACCCGCATCCAATGTCCGCACCTATGCACGTTCCAGTAGGAGAGCAAACAAGAACTGTGGGAATGGGGCTGGATCGTTCTCCTCCTCAGTCCCTCTGGCCTCCCTACGCTAAGCCCCTCCTGTGGCCAAGAGGATTGGACGGTTGCTGACACCCAGGCTGAAATGGCCAAGATCTGAAACTTACAACCATTCTGTCCTGCGTGGGTCACTTCCAACTCGAGCCTGTGCATGCACAGAATGGCACACCTTTACCCTGCATTGACTTGCACTGCAACTGCGAGCTGAACGAAGAAAACTAGCAAAGGTGACGCAAAAAAAAAAAACGGAACCACGCCAAAAACAAGTTACGATACTGAAACGTAATAATGTTCCATCTCCTCCACACCCATTCCGGACAAGTGTTGGAAGGGAAGTCTGCCAATTTTGTTCCTAAAAAAAAGAACTTTGGCTACCTTTCTTTTCCCCACTAGCACTTCTGTGCCATCTACACCGTTCACCTTGTTCCACCCCCCTGCTCCCCCCCAACAACATCCCGTGCCCACTGCCCCTTCCCCTATCCCAGGAACATGACTAGCATGCACAACAAGCAAGCAACAGCCCTTTACTGGATGCTGCTCCCCAAGAACACAAACTCCGGCACTGCCGATAAATCATGAGATGCACCCACCCCGCAAAGTGCCTGTAACTTAGCCAAAAGAGCTGACCTTGCATTCATTTTCTTTTCTTTATTCCCTTTTTCTCTCTTTTCCCCATTTCCAATTCTTTTTATCACCTGGATTTTTTTTTTCACCTGCTCTATTCGATCATTTCTTTCCCGCTGTTAATAGCAATAGGATTAGAACCTTACATTCTTTCTTCTATCTCCCACTTTTCAGTTTGAAGGTGCCAACACGCTCAAGGAAACTGGGTTTCTATTGGCTGAACACCAGACTTGAAGGCTGGTTTTCCAACCAATCTGATGCCAAGGCACTCAAACCTGACATGGGTGGTTCATTGATCTGACCAGATCAACCCTTGATGGGTTTTACATATCAAACCAAGAATAAACCAGAGTTTTTTTGAGGATGTAACTAACTAATTAGTGGATGTAGTCCATTTGGATTTCCAAAAGGCATTTGATAAGGTGCCACATAAAAGGTTATTAAACAAGATAAGGGATCATGGGATTGGAGGTAATATATTAGCATGGATAGAGGATTGGTTAACGGACAGAAAACAGGTTTTTTCAGGTTGGCAGGTTGTAACTAGTGGAGTGCCGCAAGGATCAGTGCTGGGGCCTCAGCTTTTACTATCTATATTAATGACCGAGCTGAAGGGACCGAGTATAATATATCCAACTTTGCTAATAATACAAAGCTAGAAACATAGAAACATAGAAACATGGAAACATAGAAATTTACAGCGCAGAAGGAGGCCATTTTGGCCCATTGTGTCCGCGCGGCCGACAAAAAGCTGCACGGCCCTTGGTCAGCAGCCCTAAAGGTTACATATAAACCTATGAACAATGATGGAAAGGCAAAGAGCACCCAATCCAACCAGTCTGCCTCACACAACTGCGACACCACTTATACTGAAACATTCTACACTCCACCCCAACCGGAACCATGTAATCTTCTGGGAGAGGCAAAAACCAGATAAAAACCCAGGCCAATTTAGGGAGAAGAAATCTGGGAAAATTCCTCTCCGATCCATTCAGGCGATCGAAACTAGTCCAGGAGATCACCCCGGCCGTATTCGATTCCCTGCAGTACTTACCATTATATCTGTGCTGTCCAACAAAAGGTCATCCTGTCTAATCCCAATTACCAGCTCTAGGTCCGTAACCCTGCAGGTTACTGCACTTTAAGTGCCCATCCAACCATCTCTTAAAAGTGGTGAGGGTTTCTGCATCCACCACTCTTCCAGGCAGCGAGTTCCAAATCCCCACAACCCTCTGCGTAAAGAAGCCTCCCCTCAAATCCCCTCTAAACTTCCACCAACCACCTTAAAACTATGCCCCCTTGTAATTGACCCCTCCACCAATGGAAATAGGCCCATACTATCCACTATGTCCAGGCCCCTCAATATTTTGTGCAACGCAATGAGGTCTCTTCTCAACCTCCTCTGTTCCAATGAGAACAAACCCAGCCTATCCAATCTGTCCTCATAACTAAGATTCTCCATTCCAGGCAGCATCCTAGTAAACCTCCTCTGCACCATCTCTAGTGCAATCACGTCCTTCCTATAATACGGTGACATGAACTGCACGCAGTACTCCAGCTGTGGCCTAATCAAAGTATTATACAATTTAATCATAACCTCCCTGCTCTTATATTCTATGCCTCGAAGGGACAGTAAGCTATGAGGAGAACACAAAGCAGCTGCAAAGGGATACAGATAGATTAAGTGAACGGGCAGTAAGATGACAGTTGGAGTATGATATAGGGAAATGTGAGGTTATTCACTTTGGTAGAAAGAATAGAAAAACAGAATATTTTTTTAAATTTTGGTGTTTAGGTATCCTTGTGCATGAAACACAGAAAGCTAACATGCAGGTACAGCAGGCAGTAAGGAAGGCAAATGGCATGTTGTCCTTTAATGCAAGGGGGTTGGAATATAAGAGTAAGGAAGTCTTGCTATAATTTCCAGGGCCTTGATGAGACCACACCTGGAGTACTGTGCACAGTTTTGGTCTCCTTATCTAAGGAAGGATATACTTGCCTTGGAGGCAGTGTAATAAAGGTTCACTAGATTGATTCCTGGGATGAGAGGGCTGTTTTATGATGATAGATTGTGCAGAATGGGCCTATACTCTCTGGAGTTTAGAAGAATGAGAGATAATGTCATTGAAACATACAAGATTCTGAAGGGCATTGACAGGGTAGATGCTGAGAGGTTGTTTCTCCTGGCAGGAGTGTCTAGAACGAGGGGGGATATTCTCAGGATAAGGGATAGGCCATTTAAGAAAGGGCTTGACAGTGTAGATGCAGGGAGGATGTTTCCTCTGGCTGGGGCGGGGTGGGGGGGGGGTGGTGTTGGGGGAGGGGATGGGGGGTCGCAGTCTCAGAATAAGGGGTTGGCCATTTAGAACTGAGATGAGGAAAAATGTCTTCACTCAGAGGGTGGTGAATCTTTGGAATTCTCTACCCCAGAGGGCTGTGGAGGCTCAGTCATTGAGCATATTGAAGTCAGAGGTCAATAGATTTTTGGATATTAAGGGAATCAATGGATATGGGGTCAGTGCAGGAAAGTGGAGTTGAGGTAGAAGATTAGCCATGATGTTATTGAGTTGCGGTGCAGGCTCGAGGGGCTGAATGGCCTACTCCTGCTCCTATTCCTTATGTTCTTATGTCTTACGCTACCGGCCGAGATGCATTTCTCCCCCAATATTCCTCAATTGCGCTAGACCTGAACAATCGTTGTAAGGTAGACACTCTTTTCTTGACTGAGTGCGGTCGATTTCCCCCCCACTCTTTTTTTTTATCATTCAATCCAGTGGGGGAGGAGGGATTTTGAAAAGCACAAGTTACGACAATCAATATCACTTTGTTGCGATGGAGAATGGAAGAATCAAGGTTATAAACGATGGAAGATAAGGACCTCCTGAACTCGGAACTGAAGCATTAGAAGTAACTAATTAATATAAAGCCCGAGCCCGTGTATTCAACAAGTACCGAGGGGCAAATAAGGAAGGGCAAGTCGGGACTCTTCACTCCACCATTCTAGGATGGTTTACGAACTATCGATGTAAAACGACTAATACCTAATAATGTTTTTTGTCTCCTTTCTCTTTGCCATTTATTGCCATTAACAAGTAAGTAGGGATCAAATAAATGTCATTGTGCTTTCATTTAATTAAATGTATAGATATAATAAGCTAATGTGGCAGAAAGGTGGGATGTTATTTATACCTTAATTTCCGTAGAATGGAATTTATTGCCAATACTCGGCTTTGATGAGGCCACAAATAACAGTAGTTAAGCTGCCACAGAATGGCCACAAGATCACATTAATGAAATTAGATGAGGCAGGATAGTGATATACTGTATGTGTCTATCAGGGCTGAGGCAGGTTGATACTTAGTTTTAAATTGAGAGAGCTCTCTAGAAAAAAAAAGATGTTTGCCTTGGCTCCATCGGTAACCGGCTGAAAAAATATTGCCTTTCACGGCTGCTCTTAAGTAAAGCTAACAAACAAGGCGCGTGGCTATCACAGGATTGAGGAGGTGGGCTGTCCTTTTGTCTGCAGTTAAGGTTATACCGGCTCCATGCGCTAACCGAGACCGAGACCGCTTCCCTTTCACTCCCCTTGTACACACGGGCACTTCCAAGCATAACATTCAAGTACAGAATCCCGATCCGAGGGTAAAAAGTGCCCCGTGCGCTAAATGGAGGCTTGCTGCTGCCAAGTCTCATCAAGAGTCAGTGGTCCATCTGAGATGTTGCTGTAAAATCTTTTGTCTGTTGTTTTCTCCCTGATCTCCCCTCACCCTGAGGTGCTTGGCTGCAGTTCCATCTTTTTCTTAATTCGTTCACGGGATGTGAGCGTCGCAGGCAAGGCTGCCATTTATTGCCCATCCCTAAATGCCCTTGAGAAGACGATGGTGAGCCGCCACACTTGTTTTATTCATTCACTGGATGTGGGAGGCACTGGCATCCCTCATTGCCCTTGAGAAGGTGGTGGTGAGCCGCTTTCTTGAACCGCTGCAGTCCGTGTGGTGAAGGTGCTCACACAGCGCTGTTAAGGAGGGAGTTTCAGGATTTGACCCAGTGACGATGAAGGAACGGCGATATATTTCCAAGTAAGGATGGCCGTGCGACTTGGAGGGGAACGTGGAGGTGGTGGTGTTCCCATGCACCTGCTGCCCTTGTCCTTCTAGGTGGTAGAGGTCGCGGGTTTGGGAGGTGCTGCTGAAGAAGCCTTGGCGACTTGCTGCAGTGCATTTTGTAGATGGTACACACTGCAGCCACCGTACATCGGTGATGGAGGGAGTGAGTGTTTAATGTGGTAGATGGGGTGCCGATCAAGCGGACTGCTTTATCCTGGATGGTGTTGAGCTTCTTGAGTGTTGTTAGAGCTGCAATCACCCAGGCAAGTGGAGAGTATTCCATCACGTTCCTGGCTCATGTCTTGTAGATGGTGGAAAGGCTTTGGGAGTCAGGAGGTGAGTCACTTGCCACAGGATACTGAACCTCTGACCTGCTCTTGTTGCCACACTATTTATCTGGCTGGTGCAGTTAAGTTTTTGGTCAATGGTGACCCCCCAGGATGTTGATGGTGGGGGATTCGGCGATGGTAATGCCGTTGAATGTTAAGGAGAGGTGGCTAGACTCTCGCTTGTTGGAGATAGTAATTGCCTGGCACTAATGTGACGCGAATGTAACTTGCCATTTATCAGCTCAAGCCTCAATGTCATCCAGGTCTTGCTGCATGCTCCATTATCTGAGGAGTTATGAATGGAACTGAACACTGTGCAGCTATCAGCGAACATCCCCACTTCTGACCTTATAGAAACATAGAAACATAGAAAATAGGTGCAGGAGTAGGCCATTCGACTCCCCCAGCCGCAAGGACTACATCCAACTCCCTCCCAAACACATCCAATGAACTGGTATCAACAACTCTCCGCGGCAGGGAACCCCACAGGCCAACAACTCCCCGAGTGAAGAAGTATCTCCTCACCCCAGCCCCAAACAGCCCACCCCCCCATCCCAAGACTGTGCCCCCCCGCCGGCTCCGGACCCACCCAACATCGGGAACACTCCCCCCGCAACCAACCCGCCCCGTCCCGACAGAATCCTTTCCAAATGCCGAACACCACCGGATGTCGAGCCCCCAGCCCCGGCCACCCCGGAGCCACGCCTCCGCGACGCCAACCACACCACATCCACCAACCGCCATCTGTGCAGTCAACCCGTCCACCCCACTCCGAACACTCCCCGCACCAAGGCACAGAGCCCCCAGGCCCGCCCCTCCAACACACGTCGCCTCCCCAGACCTTCGCTGCAATGTGGCCCCTCCTGTCCCCCGCCCTGGGTTTCTCCGCCCCCCACCTCCACCACTCTCCCCTCCACCCCCCGCCCCCATCTCCCCTCCACTTCCCTCTGCCTCCCCGCACAGGCTCCTCTCTTGGGGGCGGTAACCTTCTGGGGCCGGGAATTTTAGCCCCCAGTGTGGAAGTCCTGCTCCCACCGCAGAATTGGCCTTACCACCCCTCAATGGAAGCGGAGTGCAATTTCCCACACTCCACTTCCTTTGGGGGCAGTTACCGGGTTACGACTGGATGCTCCTGTGACAGTTTGAACTGGTGCTCTCCACTCTCCCGTCCTGTGATAGTTTGAACTGGTGCTCTCCACTCCCCCGTCCTGTGACAGTGGGAACTGGTGCTCTCCACTCTCCCGTCCTGTGACAGTGGGAACTGCCGCTCTCCACTCTCTGTCCTGTGACAGTTTGAACTGGTGCTCTCCACTCTCCCGTCCTGTGACAGTGGGAACTGCCGCTCTCCACTCTCTGTCCTGTGACAGTGGGAACTGGTGCTCTCCACTCCCCCGTCCTGTGACAGTGGGAACTGGTGCTCTCCACTCCCCCATCCTGTGACAGTGGGAACTGGTGCTCTCCACTCTCTGTCCTGTGACAGTGGGAACTGGTGCTCTCCACTCTCTGTCCTGTGACAGTTTGAACTGGTGCTCTCCACTCTCCAGTCCTGTGACAGTTTGAACTGGTGCTCTCCACTCTCCCGTCCTGTGACAGTGGGAACTGCTGCTCTCCACTCCCTCGTCCTGTGACAGTGGGAACTGGTGCTCTCCACTCTCTGTCCTGTGACAGTGGGAACTGGTGCTCTCCACTCTCTGTCCTGTGACAGTTTGAACTGGTGCTCTCCACTCTCCCGTCCTGTGACAGTGGGAACTGGTGCTCTCCACTCCCCCGTCCTGTGACAGTGGGAACTGGTGCTCTCCACTCTCTGTCCTGTGACAGTTTGAACTGGTGCTCTCCACTCTCCCGTCTTGTGACAGTGGGAACTGGTGCTCTCCACTCCCCCGTCCTGTGACAGTGGGAACTGGTGCTCTCCACTCTTTGTCCTGTGACAGTTTGAACTGGGGCTCTCCACTCTCTGTCCTGTGACAGTTTGAACTGGTGCTCTCCACTCTCTGTCCTGTGAGAGTTGGAACTGGTGCTCTCCACTCTCTGTCCTGTGACAGTTTGAACTGGGACTCTCCACTCTCTGTCCTGTGAGAGTTGGAACTGGCGCTCTCCACTCTCCCGTCCTGTGACAGTTGGAACTGGTGCTCTCCACTCTCCCGTCCTGTGACAGTTTGAACTGGGGCTCTCCACTCTCCCATCCTGTGACAGTTTGAACTGCTGCTCTCCACTCTCTGTCCTGTGACAGTTTGAACTGGTGCTCTCCACTCTCTGTCCTGTGACAGTGGGAACTGGTGCTCTCCACTCTCTGTCCTGTGACAGTTTGAACTGGTGCTCTCCACTCTCTGTTCTGTGACAATTGGAACTGGTGCTCTTTACTCTCCCATCCTGTGACAGTTTGAACTGGTGCTCTCCACTCTTTCATCCTGTGACAGTGGGAACTGGTGCTCTCCACTCTCCCGTCCTGTGACAGTTTGAACTGGGGCTCTCCACTCTCTGTCCTGTGACAGTGGGAACTGGTGCTCTCCACTCTCCCATCCTGTGACAGTTTGAACTGGTGCTCTCCACTCTCTGTCCTGTGACAGTTAGAACTGGTGCTCTCCACTCTCTGTCCTGTGACAGTTAGAACTGGTGCTCTCCACTCTCTGTCCTGTGACAGTTGGAAGGGAGGTCATTGATGAAGCAGCTGAAGATGGTTGGGCCAAGGACACTGCCCTGAGGAACTCCTGCAGTGATGTCCAGGGGTTGGTCGTCCTTCATCACCTGTCATCCTGGATGGCGGATGCCAGCAGGCTATTTGGCTGTGGGTGGGTGAGGGGGTGGCGCGAGAGTGCAGCATCATAGCTGAGCCTGATCCTTTCAATCCACTTTGACCTGGCATCCACACATTCGTTACTTCACAACGGAGGTCACCGGATCTGAGTAGAATCTTTCCCACTCTCTAGCTCAGGGAGTACTGAGAATAATTGCAGAGACCTTATAAGTACCTCTCACTGAGATCAGCAAAGACAGATTTTCTGCACCTTCCTAAAGTGTGATGCCCAAAATTGTAGTTAAGGCTGAACTAGTGTTTTATAAGAACCTCAGAATATAAGAAATAGGAGCAGGAGTTGGCCATTTTGCCCCTCGAGCCTGCTCCGCTATTCAATAAGATCATGGCTGATCTGATCTTGGCCTCACCTCCACTTCCCCGCCCGCTCCCCATAACCCTTGCTCCCTTATCATTTAAAATCTGTCTATCTCCACCTTAAATATGTTCAATGACCCAGCCTCCACAGCTGTCTGGAGCAGAGAATTCCAAAGATTCATGACCCTCTGAGAGAAACAATTCCTCCTCATTTCTGTTTTAAATGGGCGACCCCTTATTCTGAAACTATGCCCCCTAGTTCTAGATTCCCCCAAGGGGAACATCCTCTCTGCTGCTACCCTGTCAAGCCCCCTCAGAATCTTATTTGTTTCAATAAGATCACCTAAATTCCAATGAGTATAGGATCAACTTTTCTTCATATGACAACCCCTTCATCTCAGGATTCAACCTAGTGAACCTTCCCTGAACTGCCTCCAATGCAAATATATCCTTCCTTAAATAAGGAGACCAAAACTGTACGCAGTAGTCCAGGTGTGGTCTCACCAATGCCCTGTACAGTTGGAACAGGACTTCCCTACTTTTATACTCCATCACCTTTGCAATAAAGGCCAGCATTCCATTTGATTCCTGATTACTTGCTGTACCTGCATGGTAACTTTTTGCTTTTTGCGTTTCATGCACAAGAACCCCCAGATCCCTCTGTACTGCAGCATTTTGTAATCGCTCCCCATTTAAATAATAATTTGTTTTTGTATTTTTCCTAACAAATTGGATAACCTCACATTTTCCCACATTATAGTTCATCTGCCAAATTTTTGCCACTCACTGATCCTGTCTATATCCCTTTGTAGATTCTTTGCATTATCCTCACAACTTGCTTTCCCACCTATCTTTGTATCATTGGCAAATTTGTCTACGGTGGATGCGGTCCCTTCATCCAAGTCATTAATATAAATTGTAAGTAGTTGAGGTCCCAGCACTGATCCCTGTGGCACCCTACTAGTTATAGTATGCCAATCTGAAAATGACCCATTTATCCCGACTCTCTGTTTTCTGTTAGTTAGCCAATCCTCTATCCATGCAAATATATTACCCCCAACCAAGCTCTTATCTTGTGCAGTAACCCTTTTCGTGGCACCTTATCGAATGCTTTCTGGAAATCCAAATATACAACATCAACTGGTTCTCCTTTATCCACCCTGCTCGTTACATCCTCAAAGAACTCCAGCAGTGTCAAACATGATTTTCCTTTCATAAAACCATGCTGATTCTTCTTGACTGCATGATGATTTTCTAAATGTCCTGCTATTACTTCCTGAATAATGGACTCCAGCTTTTTCCCAATTACAAATGTTAGGCTAACTGGTCTATAGTTTCCTGCTTTCTGTCTCCCTCTTTTCTTAAATAGAGGTTTTCCAGTCCGCTAGGGCCTCTCCAGAATTCAGGGAATTTTGGTAGATTACAACTAATGCATCCACGATCTCTGCAGCCAATTCTTTTAAGACCCTAGGATACATCCCATCAGGTCCAGGGGACTTGTCCACCTTTAGTCCCAGTAGCACATTATCTCTAGTGATAGTGATTGTTTTAAGTTTCCCCCCCTCCCCTGCAATAGCTCCTTGGTTATTAATTATTTGGATGTTTTTATTGTCCTCTACCGTGAAGACCGATACAAAATATTTGTTCAAAATCTCTGCCATTTCCCTGTTTCCCATTATTAATTTTCTAGTCCCATCCTCTAAGGGACCAACATTTACTTTAGCTACTTGTTTCCTTTTTATATACCTGTTGAAGCTCTTACTGCCTGCTTTTATATTCTCTCTTTTTATCATATTTTTAGTCATCTTTTGCTGGTTTCAAAAAATTTCCCAATCCTCTGGCCTTCCACTGTCCTTCGCAACATTGTATGCCTTTGTCTTCAATTTGATACGATCCTTTACTTCTTTATTTAGCCAGGCATGGTTCATCCTTTTAGCATCTTTATTTCTCACTGGAATAAATCTTTGCTGAGAATTATGAAATGTCTCCTTAAACGTTTGCCACTGCGTTTCTATAGTCTTACCCTGTAATATATTTTCCTAGTCCACTTTAACCAACTCTGCCTTCATCCCTTTGTAATTAACCTTTATTTAAGTTCAGGACACTAGTTTGAGACCTAGCTTTCTCATCCTCAAACTGAATTTGAAATTCTACCATGTTATGATCACTTCTCCCAAGAGGATCCTACACTGCAAGATCATTAATTAATCCAGACTCGTTACACATAACCAGATCTAAAATAGTTTGTTCTCTGGTTGGTTTCCTGGTTGGTATTGTTCCAAGAAACCATCCTGCATACACTCCATGAACTCTTCCTCAAGGTTACCATTGTCAATTTGATTTGTTCAATCAATATGAAGATTAAATTGCCCATGATTATTGGTACCTTTCTTACATTATTTCTTGATTTATATTCTGTGCCACAGAGTGACTATTATTTGAGAGCCTGCAGACCATTCTCACCAGTGACTTCTTTCCCTTGTTACTTATCTCCACCCAAACTGATTCTTCATCTTGATCTTCTGAGCTGATATAATTTCTTACTACTGCATTGATCTCATCATTTATTAACCGAGCTAACCCACCTCCCTTTCCTTTCTGCCTATCATTACGAAATGGCAAATACCCCTGAATATTTAATTCCCAGCCTTGGCCACCTTGCAACCACGTCTCTGTAATGGTTTATCGTAAGTTCTACACTTGTTCAATACATACCAGTTCCTGAACAGATGTTATGGCTAATCAGGTATTTGAGTGAGGGACCAAGCCTTTTAATTCAAATACTAGCACCCTGACGTTTTTGTTTGAATATATATTTGATCCTTTTTGAGTTCAACAGATACATATTTCAATTTCCATCAAATTATGAGAAGTATTTACAAAAGTAGGAGGTTTGGCAAACAGTGAGGTGAACTGTAAAATATTTCAGGAAGACACAGTCAGGTTAGTGGAATGGGTAGAGGAGAGTCTGATTTAACGAGGATAAATGTGAGGTAATACATATTGGGAGAGAAAAGCAAGGAATGGGACTATACACCCAATGTGAAGATGCTAAAGGTTGTGGACAGAGAGACCCAGAGGTTTCAACTAGATAATTCCCCGGCAGTGTAACAACAAATTGCATTTAAATGGACCCTTTAATGTAGAAAAACATCTCGAGGCGCTTCACAATAGTATAAGGCAATAGATGGATGACGAGCCAAAAAAGATGTTCGAAAGGGTGACCAAAATCTTGGTCAAACACCTTGGTCAAAGAGGTGGGTTTTAAGGGCGGTCTTAAAAGAGAGAGAGGTAGAGAGATGGAAAGATTTATTTGGAGATTTGAAGAACCTGGGGCCTAGGCAGATCAAGCCATGGCTGCCAATGGTGGGACAAATGGAAGGGAGGGTGCACAAGAGGCTACATTCAGAGGTATGGAGAGTTTGGAGGAATTGTTGTCATGCTGGAGAAGGTTACAGAGATAGTGAGGATCAAGGCCACTTAATCACAAGTATGAGAATTTAAAATTTGAGGTGTTGGGCGATCAGGATAGAATGCAGCACAAATAGGAGCAGGTTTATAGGTGAGTGAGTCTTGCTATGAGAGAAGCAGATTTTGGACGAGCTGAAGTTTACAAAGGGTGGAGAATGGGAGAGTGGCCAGGAGAGCATTAGAATTGCAGGGTGATGGTGGCGGAGGCAGATGGGCTGAGGTAGCAGTGGAAGTTTGCAATGTTATGGAGGTGGAAATAGGTGGTCTTAGTGATGAAGAGAATTTGGGGTTGAGCCCAGAGTTGGAAAGCATGCCAAGATTCTGATCAGTCTAGTTCATCCCGAGAGTGGTCGGGGAGGGAGACAAAGTCAACGGCAAGGGTGCAGAGTTTGGGGCTGGTCCCGGAAACAATGGATTTGGAAATTCCAAGACTGGATATTGCTCGAGGAGTCTGTGACAGACAGTGGAGGGGTCAGCAGAGGTTAGAGCTGGGGGCTTTCAGCATTCACGTGGAAGCTGATGTCGAGGTGTCTGTGGGCGATGCCACCAAGATGAAGATGGGATAAAGGTGAGGGCCAAGCGTCGATCCATGGGGGGGACTCCCGAGGTGATGGTGCATGGGGAGCAAGGGAAGCCACTGGTTGAGATACTCTGCCTAAGGTCGGATAATTAAGAGTTGAACCAAGCGAGGGTTGTTCCAGCGAGCTGGTCAATGGAGAAGAGGTGTTGGAGGAGGATGCAATGGTTGACCATGTCACAATGGTTGGCCAAGGAAGACCAGTTCAACTGTATTTTGTTGTCAACAAATGTTTATTCAATGAACTGAATTCCTCATTCGTAGACTGCTCTATTTCCAGCGCTGGTTCTTTGTCCCCATAACTCAGGGGAGCGGTAGTCCTGACTGAATCCAGCCTTCTCATTGGATATCTTCAATTTGAGGATCCCCCTCCCCATATTGGAAGTGCCCCAATATCTGGATTTTGCGGAATTTCACTCTCCATGCAGCTAGGTGGAGATGTTACGGGGTTTACTTACCTTTGAAACAGGTTGATAGAATAGATACATCCTGGAATATTATATGAATCTGTGCTTATATTGCCCCCCGCTGGCATATCTGTTCGGAATTGTAGATATAATCTGAGCCAAGAGAACTCTCCATTCTTCTTCGAAATAATGCAATTGGATCGTTTTGCAGCTGCCAAACCCACCAGTTCTCAGTTCGACGTCTCATCCGAAGGACCACATAACACTCTCTCAATCCTGCACTGGAATGTCAGCCTGAAGTTTTTGTGGCGCCACGGACATCACACGCACATAATCAGTGCCACACTGAATCTGGCAGCCGGGATTATACTGTGTTGTATTCCCCTTATCCAATGTCGTGCCACTGGTTTGCGTGTCTGTGTGAGAACTGATAGCCGAGATAAATACCGCTGCCAACAGGAGCAGGTGGATTTGAGTGATAGGCCACCATGTGACTCAAGGCTCTGACCATCTGGCGGTGAGAAAGAGGTGTGACACAGCCAGTGGCTAAGATTCCCTGTAAACATTTTTCAAACGAATGTTGACCACCACTAACAGCACATTTTCAGTGTGGTGTGATGTAGCCCCATATCTTTCACTTGAAAATAAAAATTATTCTGTGTTGAAACTTTGACCTAGAAATTAAGCTGTGCAATGTTAGCTTACAAAATACTCAACAAGCTCATATTAATTCCTTAGTTAACAGAAGCTTTAACTCATTTAAACAAAAGAGGTTCTCAGCTCAATAAAATAGTGAACAATGAACTTCATCGGCATGCCTTGAATCGTTGAATGTGTTACATAGAAACATAGAAACATAGAAAATAGGTGCAGGAGTAGGCCATTCGGCCCTTCTAGCCTGCACCGCCATTCAATGAGTTCATGGCTGAACATTCAACTTCAGTACCCCATTCCTGCTTTCTCGCCATACCCCTTGATCCCCCTAGCAGTAAGGACCTCATCTAACTCCTTTTTGAATATATTTAGTGAATTGGCCTCAACAACTTTCTGTGGTAGAGAATTCCACAGGTTCACCACTCTCTGGGTGAAGAAGTTCCTCCGCATCTCGGTCCTAAATGGCTTACCCCTTATCCTTAGACTGTGACCCCTGGTTCTGGACTTCCCCAACATTGGGAACATTCTTCCTGCATCTAACCTGTCTAACCCCGTCAGAATTTTATATGTTTCTATGAGGTCCCCTCTCATTCTTCTGAACTCCAGTGAATACAAGCCCAGTTGATCCAGTCTTTCTTGATAGGTCAGTCCCGCCATCCCGGGAATCAGTCTGGTGAACCTTCGCTGCACTCCCTCAATAGCAAGAATGTCCTTCCTCAGGTTAGGAGACCAAAACTGTACACAATACTCCAGGTGTGGCCTCACCAATGCCCTGTACAACTGTAGCAACACCTCCCTGCCCCTGTACTCAAATCCCCTTGCTATGAAGGCCAACATGCCATTTGCTTTCTTAACCGCCTGCTGCACCTGCATGCCAACCTTCAATGACTGATGTACCATGACACCCAGGTCTCTTTGCACCTCCCCTTTTCCTAATCTGTCACCATTCAGATAATAGTCTGTCTCTCTGTTTTTACCACCAAAGTGGATAACCTCACATTTATCCACATTATACTTCATCTGCCATGCATTTGCCCACTCACCTAACCTATCCAAGTCGCTCTGCAGCCTCACAGCATCCTCCTCGCAGCTCACACTGCCACCCAACTTAGTGTCATCCGCAAATTTGGAGATACTACATTTAATCCCCTCATCTAAATCATTAATGTACAGTGTAAACAGCTGGGGCCCCAGCACAGAACCTTGCGGTACCCCACTAGTCACTGCCTGCCATTCTGAAAAGTACCCATTTACTCCTACTCTTTGCTTCCTGTCTGACAACCAGTTCTCAATCCATGTCAGTACACTACCCCCAATCCCATGTGCTCTAACTTTGCACATCAATCTCTTGTGTGGGACCTTGTCGAACGCCTTCTGAAAGTCCAAATATACCACATCAACTGGTTCTCCCTTATCCACTCTACTGGAAACATCCTCAAAAAATTCCAGAAGATTTGTCAAGCATGATTTCCCTTTCACAAATCCATGCTGACTTGGACCTATCATGTCACCTCTTTCCAAATGCACTGCTATGACATCCTTAATAATTGATTCCATCATTTTACCCACTACCGATGTCAGGCTGACCGGTCTATAATTCCCTGTTTTCTCTCTCCCTCCTTTTTTAAAAAGTGGGGTTACATTGGCTACCCTCCACTCCATAGGAACTGATCCAGAGTCAATGGAATGTTGGAAAATGACTGTCAACGCATCCACTATTTCCAAGGCCACCTCCTTAAGTACTCTGGGATGCAGTCCATCAGGCCCTGGGGATTTATCGGCCTTCAATCCCATCAATTTCCCCAACACAATTTCCCGGCTAATAA
Source organism: Pristiophorus japonicus (assembly GCF_044704955.1). Taxonomy (NCBI): domain Eukaryota; kingdom Metazoa; phylum Chordata; class Chondrichthyes; family Pristiophoridae; genus Pristiophorus; species Pristiophorus japonicus. The sequence goes on from NC_091989.1 coordinate 177,908,911, forward strand.
GGATTTCCCTCAGTTCCTCCTCCTTACTAGACCCCCCGACCCCTTTTATAACCGGAAGGTTGTTCGTGTCCTCCTTCGTGAATACCGAACCAAAGTACTGGTTCAATTGGTCCGCCATTTCTTTGTTCCCCGTTATGACTTCCCCTGATTCTGACTGCAGGGGACCTACATTTGTCTTTACTAACCTTTTTCTCTTTACATATCTATAGAAACTTTTGCAATCCGTCTTAATGTTCCCTGCAAGCTTCTTCTCATACTCCATTTTCCCTGCCCTAATCAAACCCTTTGTCCTCCTCTGCTGAGTTCTAAATTTCTCCCAGTCCCCAGGTTCGCTGCTATTTCTGGCCAATTTGTATGCCACTTCCTTGGCTTTAATACTATCCCTGATTTCCCTTGATAGCCACGGTTGAGCCACCTTCCCTTTTTTATTTCTATGCCAGACAGGAATGTACAATTGTTGTAGTTCATCCATGCGGTCTCTAAATGTCTGCCATTGCCCATCCACAGTCAACCCCTTAAGTATCATTCGCCAATCCATCTCAGCCAATTCACGCCTCATACCTTCAAAGTTAGCCTTCTTTAAGTTCTGGACCATGGTCTCTGAATTAACTGTTTCATTCTCCATCCTAATGCAGAATTCCACCATATTATGGTCACTCTTCCCCAAGGGGCCTCGCACAACGAGATTGCTAATTAATCCTTTCTCATTACATAACACCCAGTCTAAGATGGCCTCCCCCCTAGTTGGTTCCTCGACATATTGGTCTAAAAAACCATCCCTTATGCACTCCAGAAAATCCTCCTCCACCGTATTGCTTCCAGTTTGGTTAGCCCAATCTATGTGCATATTAAAGTCACCCATTATAACTGCTGCACCTTTATTGCACGCACCCCTAATTTCCTGTTTGATGCCCTCCCCAACATCACTACTACTGTTTGGAGGTCTGTACACAACTCCCACTAACGTTTTTTGCCCTTTGGTGTTCTGCAGCTCTACCCATATAGATTCCACATCATCCAAGCTAATGTCCTTCCTAACTATTGCCTTAATCTCCTCCTTAACCAGCAATGCTACCCCACCTCCTTTTCCTTTTATTCTATCCTTCCTGAATGTTGAATACCCCTGGATGTTGAGTTCCCAGCCCTGCTCATCCTGGAGCCACGTCTCCGTAATCCCAATCACATCATATTTGTTAACATCTATTTGCACAGTTAATTCATCCACCTTATTGCGGATACTCCTTGCATTAAGACACAAAGCCTTTAGGCTTGTTTTTTTAACACCCTCTGTCCTTTTAGAATTTTGCTGTACAATGGCCCTTTTTGTTCTTTGCCTTGGGTTTCTCTGCCCTCCACTTTTCCTCATCTCCTTTCTGTCTTTTGTTTTTGCCTCCTTTTTGTTTCCCTCTATCTCCCTGCATTGGTTCCCATCCCCCTGCCATATTAGTTTAACTCCTCCCCAACAGCACTAGCAAACACTCCCCCGAGGACATTGGTTCCGATTCTGCCCAGGTGCAGACCGTCCGGATTGTACTGGTCCCACCTCCCCCAGAACCGGTTCCAATGCCCCAGGAATTTGAATCCCTCCCTGCTGCACCATTGCTCAAGCCACGTATTCATCTGAGCTATCCTGCGATTCCTACTCTGACTAGCACGTGGCACTGGTAGCAATCCCGAGATTACTACTTTTGAGGTCCTACTTTTTAATTTAGCTCCTAGCTCCTTAAATTCATTTCGTAGGAACTCATCCCTTTTTTTACCTATGTCATTGGTACCAACATGCACCACGACAACTGGCTGTTCTCCCTCCCTTTTTAGAATGTCCTCCACCCGCTCCGAGACATCCTTGACCCTTGCACCAGGGAGGCAACATACCATCCTGGAGTCTCGGTTGCGGCCGCAGAAACGCCTATCTATTCCCCTTACAATTGAATCCCCTATCACTATCGCTCGCCCACTCTTTTTCCTGCCCTCCTGTGCAACAGAGCCAGCCACGGTGCCATGAACTTGGCTGCTGCTGCCCACTCCTGATGAGTCATCCCCCTCAACAGCACTCAAAGCAGTGTATCTGTTTTGCAGTGGGATGACCACAGGGGACCCCTGCACTACCTTCCTTGCACTACTCTTCCTGCTGGTCTTCCATTCCCTCGCTGGCTGTGGACCCTTCTCCTGCAGTAAGACCAACTCGCTACACGTGATACTCACGTCATTCTCAGCATCGTGGATGCTCCAGAGTGAATCCACCTTCAGCTCCAACTCCGCAACGCGGACCGTCAGTAGCCGGAGGTGGACACACTTCCCGCACATGTAGTCGTCAGGGACACTGGTGTTGTCCCCGTGTTCCCACATGGTACAGGAGGAGCATATCACGTGACCGAGCTGTCCTGCCATGACTTAACCCTTAGATACACTTAAATTGCCGACAACAATGTTAAAAGTTACTGACTAATAAAGAAAAAGAAAAACTAATCACCAATCAGCAGCCAATCACTTATCACGTTGGCTGTGACGTCACCTTTTGATTTCTTTCTACTTCTTTTTTGCCTTCTCTCCCAGCTGGAGCTGCACCGGTACGCCTCTCTCAACGCTCCCCGGACTGCTGAGCCTTTTATAGGCCACTGCCTCTCTCGACGCTCCCCGGACTGCTGAGCCTTTTATAGGCCACTGCCTCTCTCGACTCCCGCCTCTCTCGACGCTCCCCGGACTGCTGAGCCTTTTATAAGCCGCTGCCTCTCTCGACTCTCCCCGGACTGCTGAGCCTTTTATAGGCCACTGCCTCTCTCGACTCCCACCTCTCTCGACGCTCCCCGGACTGCTGAGCCTTTTATAGGCCACTGCCTCTCTCGACTCCCGCCTCTCTCGACGCTCCCCGGACTGCTGAGCCTTTTATAAGCCACTGCCTCTCTCGACTCCCGCCTCTCTCGACGCTCCCCGGACTGCTGAGCCTTTTATAGGCCGCTGCCTCTCTCGACGCTCCCCGGACTGCTGAGCCTTTTATAAGCCGCTGCCTCTCTCGACGCTCCCCGGACTGCTGAGCCTTTTATAGGCCGCTGCCTCTCTCGACTCCCGCGTCTCTCGACGCTCCCCGGACTGCTGAGCCTTTTATAAGCCGCTGCCTCTCTCGACTCCCGCCTCTCTCGACGCTCCCCGGACTGCTGAGCCTTTTATAAGCCGCTGCCTCTCTCGACTCCCGCCTCTCTCGACGCTCCCCGGACTGCATAACTTCAAGTCCATTTAGAGGAGAGCTACAATACTGGGATCTAATTGAAGGGTTCAGAAATTTTACATGATATAAATAGGGCATGGAGATCACAGCATAATGCTACATCTTCCTTACCTAGAGCAGGGGAATTCCAATATTTATCCTTTAACCAACATCACTAAAAAAACAGATTATCCGGTCATTATCACATTACTTGTTTGTGGGAGCTTGCTGTGCGCATATTAGCTGCTGCGTTTCCTACATTACAAACGCAGCACACCATTGGCTGTAAAGTGATTTGGGATGTTTCGAGCTCGTGAAAGGCACTATATAAATGCAATCGCCCCTTTCAGTTCTTTCTTTCTTACTCCAAGATTCCCAACAACTTTACCAAATGTAAGTACAGTCAAGAGAAAAAGAAAATAAATATTTGCTCCCATACAGCGTATAATCACATCATCAAAATACCTCACACAGCAAATTACTTTTTCGGAGGGGCAGCAGATTTTGTTATTTAGGCAAACATGGCAGCCACGTTCCTCAATCAGCAGTAAGATGAATGACCCGTACGTTTGTGTTGGATGATGCTGGTTATAGGAACACAGGTACGGGAGTGAACCATTCAGCCCCTCAAGCATGTTCTGCCATTCAATTAGATCATGGCTGGTGTGTATCTTAATTCCATTGGTTCCATATTCCTTAATATCCTTGCCAAACAAAAATCTATTAATCCCAGTTTTGATATTTTCAATTGACCACCCCACCTCCCCAGCAGCCTTCAACAACTTTTTGGGAGGGGAGAGAGAGTTCCAGATTTCCACTACCCGTTGTGTGAAGAAGTGCTGGCATCACCTCTGAATGGTCCAGCTCTAATTTTAAGGTCATGCCCTTTGACCTGGACCCCCCCGCCCCACCAAAGGAACTAGTTGCTCTCTATCTACAATATCAATTCCTCTAATCACCTTGAACACCTCAATTAGATCACCCCTTAAGCTTCTATACACGAGGGAATACAAGCCTAGACGACACAGCCTGTCCTCATAATTTAACCCTTCTAGCCCAGGTATGATTCTGGTGAACCTGAACTGCACCCACTCCAAGGCCAACATATCCTTCCTGAGATGTGGTGCCCTGAATTGAACATGGTACACTAAATCGGGTCTAACCAGAGCTTTATATAACTGTAACATAACTCCCACTCCTTTGATTTCCAGCCCCCATGGGGTGGTGGGTTGGGGGGCACGGATTTGGGCAGGACACCAACCGTCCCCGATTTTCTTTGAATAGTGCTGTAATGTATTTGCTTCATGGGTTCTTTGCTTAATAATTCATAGCAACACATTGCTATTCAGAACTAAAAACAGAAAATGCTGGAAATCTCAGCAGGTCAGGCAGCATCTGTGGAGAGAAACAGAATTAACGTTTCAGGTATGTGACCCTCATCAGCTTTCCAGCATTTTCTGTTTATATTTTTGATTCCAGCATCCGCAGTGTTTTGCTTTTGTTATTAAGAACTAGTTGGTTAATTAACAAAGGTTTAACAATCACACTACACATGAACAGTTCATCCACCAGGCTCACAACTGCATACCTCACCGTGGATGAACTAAACCCAACTGACTGGGGTTTTATTGAGTCTTGTGAACATCATGTGACTGGCTAAGCCACCCGCAATGCAACAGCTCTACAACTATTTTAGTTGCACCTGTAAATCAAATACCACCTTATTAAAGGGGTAAATTAGATGGCAAACTTTGCACGAGTGCCCCCTGATTAAAGGGGGGCGGGGGGAGGCACAAAAACAGACACATTAATCAAATTATCTTTTGGCAGTGAACTTAATTCAAATCAAAATTTGGTTACCGGGGGTGATGATGCATTCCAGTCCCTCCGGCGCCCACCTCTCGCGGAAGGCCGCGAGCGTACCGGTGGACACCGTGTGCTCCATCTCCAGGGTCACCCTGGCTTGGATGTAACCCGCGGAAGAGAGGCAGGCAGCCGGGCTGAACGACCCCCTCGACCGCCCGCTGCCTGGACCGTTTGATGGCCCCCTTGGTCATGCCTCAACAGCTCGACAACTCTTTTTGGTTGTAACAGAAATAAACATTAAATCATGTGCCCCCTGATTAAAGTGGGGGTACGCTCCAAACACTTTGCAAGTGCCCCTTTTTTTTTGTGGGGGGGGGGGGTTTTGGGGCATTAAAACACAAACATATACAAGTGCCCCCTATAAAAGGGGAGGGGGACACTAAAACCCGGCAATAAAACAAAATTAAACTTTAAAACATGTCAAATCAAATTAAAATTTGGCTGCTGTGGGTAATGATGCACTCCACTCCCTCCGGCGCCCACCTCTCGCGGAAGGCCGCGAGCGTACCGGTGGACAGCGCGTGCTCCATCTCCAGGGACACTCTGGCTCGGATGTAAGTGCGGAAGAGAGGCAGGCAGCCGGGCTGAACGACCCCCTCGACCGCCCACTGCCTGGACCGGTTGATAGCCACCTTGGCCATGCCTCAACAGTTCTACAAACCTGTGAGCATACTCACAGATGCACACATTACAAATGCCATCAGATGTGTTCTTGGTTTAACATCTCATCCAAAGGACATAGCTCATGTCATAGCAAAATGGAAGGGCACTTGATGGTTGTGAGCAGGGTCGGTGACCAGTTGGTCATCCAGCAAGGGTAGTCAAACTCTGTCTCGGTTGGCATTCCCTACACTGTTGTAAGTCAGCTCTGGTGGGACCAGAAAGACCAGGGGCTAAACGCAAATCCAAAATGATTTGATGGCCGCAATATTTCAGTAGAAAAATAAGTATTGGTTTTCCCCCAGTGGCCTATTGGGTAAAGGTGGGAGAATGTGCGGTGATGACCTCTGCAGGCCAGAAAGGTTCCGGGATCAACCCCTTGCGTGTACTGGTGGCTGACTTCAGTCATGGTTGTAGCAACGGTGCTACAGCTGTCATTAGTGCCTGCCGGTACAGGGAGAGAAATAGCGATAAAGGTTCACCCTCCTGATTGCTATCCAGTGCTCCTGGTGTCAGCTTCGCTCAGTTGGTAGCACACTAGCCTCCGGGTCGAAAGGTTGAGGGGTGCTGCACCATTCCAGAACTTGGCCAAATAATCTGGTGGTAAAGATCACCCATGATCTTATAGATCAGCCATGATCTTATTGACATCAGGCGAGGTCGGGACTGAGCTTGATGTGATGCTTCCACAGTTGAATAGATGCCCCCAAAAGTCACTTTCTAGGACCCAATCCCACTAAAACCCAGTGCCATCGGGAGGGAAGGAGAGATAATAGGAAGCTGGGGGTGGGGGGGAAGAGAGAAACAGATACAAAGAGGATCTGTGAAAGTGCATCACTTACTCCTGGTGTCAGCTCCACTTAGTTGTTAGCATGCTAGCCTCCGGGTCGAAGGTTGCAGGGTGTCGCACTATTCCAGAACTTGGCCAAACAATCTGGTGGTAAAGATCACCGATGATCTTATAGATCAGCCATGATCTTATTGAATGGCGCAGCAGGCTAGAGGGGCCAAATTTCCTCCTCCTGCCACTATTTCTTATGCCCTTATGTTCACTCTGATTCAATACCAATGGAGTACTGGATTACCAGAGGGCCATCTTTTAGACGAGATATAAAACTGAGGCCGTGTCTCCCTGTGCAGGGCAATGTAAAAAGATCCGCTGCCTCTATTCGAAGAGGGGCGAGGGAATTCTCCCGCACAATATTCCCCCACCAACCATCAACACCAAAATAAAAGGCAGATTGAGTAGTCGTTCATCTGATCGCTTGTTTGTGGGACCTTGCTGACAGCAAAATGGCTGCCGCGATTGCCCAGATACCAACAGTGACTGGCCGTCAAGAATCGGTGACTGGTGGCGAAATGCTCAGTGAGGGTATGGAGATGTGAGAAGACGCTATCTAAATACCAAGCCCTTCCTTTTGGTGTTACGACACAGCTGCGTTGCAGGGCTCGCACCAGTGAGTGAGGCAGAGCGAGAGCTTTGCTGCATCAGCAACGTGGACCAACACACACAGAGTGGCTGTCAGCTGGAGTTTCTCATTTGAGGAAACAGTTAATAGTACAAGGGTTTTAATGAGGAATTTTACACGGTTAATACTCAGTTTTATTAATATGGGGGGACGAGGTCAAGTTTCAAAAAAATAAATTGCCTTCTCCAAGGACAAACCGATCAATTATGTGTTTCTGTTACGCTCGAATGCCTAGCTATCTATCTTTAAATGTATATATATATATATAAATATATATAAATACCATACACATTGACATAACTTTATCAGTTTTGAAATGTGTAAACATGTATGCCATTTTCTTTTTTTATAAATCTTTTTTTTCTCCCTTCTATTTTCCCCTCCAGGCTCCCAGACTAAAATTAGTGGCACGTATTGGGTGCACAGGCTTTCTCCGAGTTGTCCGGGAGAGCTCAGGAACCAGCTGAGGCCAGGACCTGTCGCCTTCTTGTCAAGTGCAAAGTTTTCTGTCGAAAGGGCTTTCGTCATCCCTCGTTGCTCGAGTAGCAGAATGTCACATCGAAGAGCAGCCGAGGCTGTCTGCCTTCGACTAGTCTCAAACCACAATCCACTGCCCCTGTCATTTAAACATATCGTACACACATCCCCCCCCCGACCCCCTCCTTCCCCCCTACCCTCTCCTTCCCTCCTTCCCCTCTACCCCCTCCCCCCCCCGCCCTCCCCCCGCAGCAATTACTGTCGCCGATCACATTTGCACTCGGAGGGCTAAGGTGAAAGAATAGAAAACAGACAAGCAACTCAGCAGCTCAAACCGAAGGGACGGTTCACTTTATCAAAAGGGAAAGAGATGATAAGCAGGCTTGGCATTTTATTTTTTTCAGATCAAAATTAGTCAGGAAAGTTAACGAATATTGATGTCGGATTCTTCAAATCAGTTGAAATCCAATTGTCTCATTTCATCTTTGCAGCTTTGATATCCGGATAGGCCACTGTAGGTTATTTATTTGCTTAAACCTGCATATATGGGTTTGTAATGCAGAAAAGCAACTGAAACTGTAGCATAGAGAGGTTTACATTAGAGAGTTATTGAATTCCTTAGTGGCCTATATATATAGGTTTATATTACAGATAGTTATTGACCTCTCTCAACCGCTGCACTGCCTTTGATTTGTCACACTGCTTGTCCAACATCCAGTATTGGCTGAGTAGACATTTTCTCCAATTAAATATTTGGTAGATCGAAGCCATTGTCCTCGGTCCCCGCCACAAACTCTGTGTTCTATCCACTGACTCCATCCCTCTCCCTGGGCACTGTCTGAGGTTGAAACAGTCTGTTCACTGTTCACAACCTCGGCCTCTTATCTGACCCTGAGCTGAACATCCGACCCAAATATCCTCTTCTTCACCAATACCGCCTGCTTCCACCTCCGTAATATCACCCATCTTTGCCTAGCCCTTACCCTATCTGCCGTTGAAATCTTATTCCATACTTTTGTTACCTCCAGAAGCAACTTTTACAATGTTCTCCTGGCCAGCCTCCAACCTATCACCCTCCAACCTATCACCCTCCAACCTACCACCCTCCAACCTACCACCCTCTGAGCACATGAGCTCATCTGAAACTCTGCTACCCAAATCCTAACTCGCACCCAGTCCCGTTTATCTATCACCCCTGCACTCGATGACCTACACTGGCTCCCGGTCTGGCAAAATCTCAATTTTAATATTCTCATCCTTGTTTTCAACTCCCTCCAATGACCTCACCCCTCCCTGTCTCTGTAACCTCCTCCAGCCCTACAACCCTCCGAGATCTCTGCGCGCTGCTAATTCTGGCTTCTTGCGCATCCTCAATTTGCATTGCTCATTGGCGGCCGTGCTTTCAGCTGCCTGGGCCCTAAGCTCTGGAATTCCCTCCCTAAACCTCTCCACCTCGCTCTCCTCCCTTAAGTTGCTCCTTAAAACCTGCCTCTTTGAGCCAGCTTTAGCTCACCTGCCCTAATATCTCTTGATGTAGCTCGGTGTCAAATTTTGTCTGAAAATGCCCCTGCGAAGTGCCTTGGAATGTTTTATTCCATTGAAGGCGTTATATAAATGTAAGCTGCTTGAACTGTACAGTAATGGAATGCTCTAAGCTGCACAGATGCACACAGCTGTCTGCCAGACCCGCAGCTCGGAACTGCGAATGGACCGTGCAGCCCCTGAACAAAAAAGAAATGATGGGGAACATTGCTGTTCAGTATCCTGTCGTAAGTATTGCAAAGCTGCTGAATTCCTCAGTCGACTGCCGGCCATGCCTTCAGCCACCTAGGCTCCATGCTTTCGAATTCCCTCCCGATCCCTCACTGTCTCACCACCTCTATTCCTTAAAGAAGCTACCTTTTTGACCAAGCTTTTAGTCATCTATTATTGTGTACGTGTAACTAACTGACAAACTGAGCCAGGAGAAACGTAACTTAACTTAACTGTGCTTTTATACAATCCAAAATGGAGTCCCCAAACCAGCATGAACCAGCATGAGTACAGCAACTGTGAATAGTTCCCGCAGGGTCCTAATGCCCGTCCTATGAGATTTTGTGCAACAACCAAACAGAGTATGAACACAACACCCATCCTAATATCTTCTCCTTTCGCTCTATGTCAATTGCTGTCCGATTAGGCTCCTGTGAAGCTCCCTGGGACATTTTAATATGTTAAAGGCGCTATATAAATGCAAGCTCGTTCTTTCTTGTTTCTAAACCATTCATTTCTCATCTTACCTGTGAACTTCTCCAATGTTCTCCTTGCTGGTCTCCCTGTTTCGAACCTCCATAAACTACGTGTTCCAGAACTTCACAGTCCACATTGTCACCTGCAGTAAGACCCATATCCCAATCATCACTATTCTCACCAAGCGCCACTGAATCCTTGTCCTAGAAAATCGGCTTGAAGATTCTCATCCTACATAAGAACATAAGAAATAGGAACAGGAGTAGGCCATATGGGCCCTCGAGCCTGCTCCGCCATTTAATACGATCATGGCTGATCCGATCATGGACTCAGGTCCACTTCCCTGCCCGCTTCCCATAACCCCTTATTCACTTATCAATTAAGAAACTGTCTATCTCTGTCTTAAATCCATTCAATGTCCCAGCTTCCACAGCACTGTGAGGCAGCGAATTCCACAGATCTACCACACTCTTAGAGAAGAAATTCCTCCTCATCTCAGTTTTAAATGGACGGCCTCTTATTCTAAGATCATGCCCTCTAGTTCTAGTCTCCCCTTTCAGTGGAAACATCCTCTATACATCCAGCTAGTCAAGCCCCCTCATAATCCTCACCTTTGAAACATCCACAGCCTCAGGGTTTCCTATCTCTGCAATCTCCTCCAGTCCTGTGTCCCCACACATACCTCTGCTCCTCCAACAACCGATATACAGATATACTGAGTTGAGAAAACCGAGTTGAGAAGGAATTTCTTCTCCCAGAGGGTTGTGAATCTGTGGAATTCTCTGCCCAAGGAAGCAGTTGAGGCGAGCTCATTGAATGTATTCAAGTCACAGATAGATAGATTTTTAACCAATAAGGGAATTAAGGGTTATGGGGAGCGGGCGGGTAAGTGGAGCTGAGTCCACGGCCAGATCAGCCATGATCTTGTTGAATGGCGGAGCAGGCTCGAGGAGCTAGATGGCCTAGTCCTGTTCCTAATTCTTATGTTCTTATGTAACCTCCCGTTCCCTCCAGCACCAACTCTTGCAGCCACTATACTCCCAGTCTCTGGAACTCCTTTCCCCAGCATCCCTGTCTTATTTCCTCCCTCTCTGCCTTCAAAAGCTCGCTTGAGACCCTCCTTTTCAGCCAGGGCTTTGATGCTCTTCCTTTTTACTGTTACGTGGCACCATCTCACTATCCATCGCCCTGTTATGCATCTACTTACCATCTGAGATATGTATCTGTATATAATCACTGCTACAGACACCCAAGTTGTTGTTGAAAAGTATGCTAATGATATAGAAACATAGAAAATAGATGCAGGAGCAGGCCATTCGGCCCTTCAAGCCTGCACCACCATTCAATATGATCATGGCTAATCATGCAACCTCAGTACACCACTCCTTCCTTCTCTCCATACCCCCTGATCCCTTTAGCTGTAAGGGCCACATCTATCTCCCTTTTGAATATGTCCAACGAACTGGACTCCACAACTTTCTGTGGCAGAGAATTCCACAGGTTCACAACTCTCTGGGTGAAAAAGTTTCTCCTCATCTCAGTCCTAAATGGCTTACCCCCCCATCCTTAGACTGTGACCCCTGGTTCTGGATGTCCCCAACATGTTTTTGACTGTAGACTGACTCTCTGGAGAAAAATTTATTCAAAAAATGTTTAAATCTGAAATAAAGTTTAATAAGTTGATCAGGTCACTATGGATTAAAGTTTCCATGAACAAATTGCAAGTATGTATGTGTCGTAAATAAAACAGAGAGAGAAAACAAGAAATTGGAAAACAGACCTTTCTACATATAAATATTTCTCCTCAATCAACCTTCATATCTACAAACATCTGACATTAGATTGTATCAAAAGCTGCAAAGAACATTCAGTGCTCATAGAGGTTAAGATGAATGACTTGTGTTATTTCAGTGTTTAAACATGTTGGTTTACACAGAATTGTAGGGCTCCAGATTTGGTTAATATCCAGTCGAACAGATTTCCAGAACTGTGCACAGCTGTAGAGGGCTAAAAATCAATGAAGTAAAAGGTGACTGAAAAGGCCATCATACTGTAACATTAAAGGATTACAGAAGAAACTAGTCCTGGCAGTCTCCATTGGATGGGGGTTCCTGTCTCTCTATCTATATCGTGATACGTATGTCAAGGTAATAGAGCCATTAAAATGCCGCTACCGTCAACGTTTGTCAAGTGGATCACTGTGACACCAATCTGGGTTGGGCAGGTGGGTAAACAGTCCCACAGCCAGAAATTCCAAAGTTCGAGTCCAAAATGAACAGTGCGCGCAATCACTTTGGAGCCAATCGCAGTTGCTCCTTGGGTCCCAGTGGGTGCCCGCCCTCTTTGCCTGCCACAGTTGGACCCAACAGTGTGATTCTTGTTTCAACGCTACACGTAAAATCTGCTCCTCACCCCGTTTGAATCACACCATTCTCACCACGACCTTGTTCGTTTTGGATGGGATGGAATGGCGCGCTAGAGGATGGCTATTAATTGGCTTCAAACTCTGACCTGAGGGGCTTGGCTCCTGGGACTGGCCTTGGTTGAACTTGGCCCAGTCCGCCTATTCACGAGCCAATGAAAATTACAATTTCCCCTCCTTGGTGAAATGAAGTAGTCCCCATTATTAGATCCTCCTCATTCAGCACAACTTATTAGTACTGACTTATGCACGTTGAACAATCAATTGGTGCCTGGCAATAGTGTCCCCTATAAATGAACGTCCCTGTTAGCTACATCCCCATTAACTGGTGTCAAGATTATCTGATTAGATATTGATTGGCTCTCATGCTGTCAGATTGATCAGTTACAAAGTGTAGGGAAATTAACCTGGACACAAAACTGTTAACAGTTTCAACTCTGTAAGGCCTTCGTTGAAAAAACAGTGCAACAACAAAAAAATCCCAACCATATTGTTCATTCCCAATTAGCCACCAAACCAATAAAACAGCCAAGCTTAATGTCACACTGGTAATTAAATACAATGCAGCAATTAGGATAACACTTGTGGTATAAATTCCGGCGCTTTTCGAACTAAGGGTTCTGGTGATTGGGGACTGGGATGGTTTCCATCACAGCCAACCGATGTCACCATGAACTACTTCACGGTAGAGTCATGGCTGCAGGCAGAGAACAGTTCCCTTCACTCTACCCCTACAACGTACCTCAGCCCCCAATCTCCGAAGTTTGGGGGCTGAAGTCCCACTCCAGGGACTTGAGCACAAAATCTATGCTGACACTCCATTGCATTGCTGAGGGAGTTGCCATCTTTTGGATGAGACGTTAAACCATTCAGGTGGATGTAAAAGATCCCACGGAAGTATATTGAAGAAGAGCAAGTGGGGGGGGTAGTTATCCCCAGTGTCCTGGCCATTATTTATACCTCAGCCAACACCTAAAAGCAGATTAATTGGTCGTTATTGCATTGCTATTTGTGGGAGCTTGCTGTGAGCAAAATGTCTGCCGTGTTTCCTACATTACAACAGTGACTACATTTGAAAAGGACATAATTGGCTGTAAAAATAACTTTGGAACATCTTAAGATCCTGAAAGGCATTATATAAATGTCCTCCTGTCTGGCCCTTCCTCCCTCCAGACAAGATGCTTCTGGACCAAGCCTTTAATTAAATCAACTGATCGGAAGTGGTGACTTTTACTGACAAATAACACGCACAGGGTCCTAATAGGTAAAGGGCTTTTCTATACACTGCATGGCAACACATGCTATGTTATCATAGAAACATAGAAAATAGGTGCAGGAGTGGGCCATTTGGCCCTTCGAGCCTGCACCACCATTCAATATGATCATGGCTGATCATACATTTCAGGACCCCATTCCTGCTTTCTCTCCATACCCCTTGATCCCTTTAGCCGTGAGGGCCACATCTAACTCCTGTTTGAATATATCTAACGAACTGGCCCCAACAACTTTCTGTGGTAGAGAATTCCACATGCCCACAATTCTCTGAGTGAAGAAGTTTCTCCTCATCTCAGTCCTAAATGGCTTACCCCTTATCCTTAGACTGTGACCCCTGGTTCTGGACTTCCCCAACATCGGGAACATTCTTCCTGCATCTAACCTGTCTAATCCCGTTAGAATTTTATATGTTTCTATGAGATCCCCTCTCATCGAGGTACAAAAACCTGTATTTCCTGTTATATAAAGACACGCTCTGGACTGTCCAACAACAAAAATCTATTCAAGTAACCCAGAAAGATGCCCACAAGAGGGGATTCAGGTGCAGTTGAGAATAACAGAGCCCATGATCCAAGCTCTAACTGGCAAGTAGTCAACTCATCACCAGCATGGAACTTTCTCGTAGGATGGGCTGGGTCAAACCATCATCAATTTGGCTCCTACAAGTGGAAGCTGGATTTCAGATGCACTTGGGTCCAATCCAAACCCAACTGACAATATAAACAGATTATGAGGCCGATAGCTTGTTACAATACAATATGACTACATCATTGATTGTCATCTTATATGGTTAGTGATGGAGAACAATGTCTGTGCACATTGTGTGCTGAACTATAATGTTGCCCTGCCAACCGCTCTTCTTAAGATCAAGTCTGAGATTAGGATCACGTCTGGTCCATGGACACACTTTATTCCTCGATCCAGAAATTTCCAAACCAGCTACTTCATTTATAATTAATTTCTTTAAAAAAAATAGATGTTAATACAGCAAGTGAGCTGAGGAGATACTGAATACATTGATCCTCAAAGCTACATCATTAATCTTCATTAATGTCCCATCTTCTTCTTAGGCGGTCCCATAGTCACACACCAAAATCCTTGGAATGGGTTAATGACCCATTGATAAATAGTAGGCCTTTCGTCCTACTTTCCACTGTTTTATCAGGTTTTCTATTAATTTTTTCATAATTCCCCTTCTATCAGCTGTTGCTCAGTGGGTAGCACACTCTGAGTGAGAAGGTTGTGGATTCAAGTCCCACTCCAGTGACTTTTTCACATAATCCAGGCTGACACTCCAGGGGAGTGCTGCACTGCCAGAGGTGCTGGCTTTCAGATGAGGCATTAAACTGAGGCCCCGTCTGCTCTCTCAGGTGGACCTAAAAGATCCCATGTTACTATTTTGAAGAAGAGCAGGGGAGTTCTCCCCAGAGTCCTGGTCAATATTTATCCCTCAACCAACATCACTAAATCAGATGATCTAGTCATTATCACATTGCTGTTTGTGGGAGCTTGCTGTGCGCACGTTTCCTACATTACAACAGTGACTACACTTCAAAAGTACTTCATTGGCTGTAAAGCACTTTGGGATGCCCTATGGTCATGATAGACACTTGAGAAATGAAAGTTCTTTCTGACTTTAAACAAGTGAATAGAACTTCAAGCTCTTCTTTATGCAGGGGGGGTGGTTAATTCCTTCAAAGAAAGCACCTTCATCATGGATAAAGAGTAGAATAAAGATGAGGAGGAAGTGGATGGAGAGGACGCCAATGATAATGGAATGAGAAAGACAGAAAGAAGGAAGAAAGACTTGGATTTATATAGCGCCTTTCACAATCACCGGACATCTCAAAGCGCTTTAAGCCAATGAAGTAGTTTTGAAGTGTAGTCACTGTCGTAATGTAGGAAGGAGAAAGGCAGTACTGCATCATGCTAGTTGAGTGCACTGGAAAAGAAATGGTAATGTCAACCATAATGGTTGAGACTTGCTTCCTCACATTGGGACAACGGTAAACAGGAAGTCCCTGACAGCTCAGAACATCAAAAGTGCTTTTGATGTTAAGTAAACTGCCTGCCCCCAGCTGTGGATTTATATTAATTCCTTCTATTCAATTATGATATTTTATTATCACAGAATCATAAAAATTTACAGCACGGAAGGAGGCCATTTCGGCCCATCGTGTCCAAGTCGGCCAACCAAGAGCTATCCAGCCTAATCCCACTTTCCAGCTCTTGGTCTATAGCCCTGTAAGTTATGGCACTTTAAGTGCACATCTAAGTATTTTTTAAATCTGGTGAGGGTTTCTGTCTCTACCACCCTTTCAGGCAGTGAGTTCCAGAGCCCCATCCACCCTCTGGGTGAAAAGATTTCCCCTCATATCTCCTCTAAACCTCTCCCCAATTACTTTTAATTTATTCCCCCTGGAAAACAGGTCCTTCCTATCCACTCTATCCAGGCCACTCATAATTTTGTACACCTCGTTCAGCCTCCTCTGTTCCAAAGAAAACAGACCCAGCATTTCCAATCTTTCCTCATAGCCAGAATTCTCCAGTCCAAGCAGCATTCTTGTAAATCTCCTCTGCACCCTTTCCAGTGCAATCACATCTTTCCTGTGGTGACCAGACCTGCACACAGTACTCCAGCTGTGGCCTAATCAATGTTTTATACAGTTCAAGCATAACCTCCTTGCTCTTGTATTCCATGCCTCGACAAATGAAGGCAAGTATTCCATGTGCCTTCTTAACCACCTCATGGTCCCGCTAAATTAATTATATAATGTGAGAAAATCTCACCGATAAAAAATCCTAAAACTCCGCTGCAATTACATCACACCAAACGATAACGAAACTCAGCAAATTTTATCAATCATGGCAGTTTGACATTTAGAAAAATATAAAGGGCAGATAAGTTGTGGAAAATTGGAGAGCAGCTTATTTTAATGAGGTCTCCACATTATTGAGGTGAGAGCGATACCAATGAGACACCGAGGTATCAGTCTTGACTCAGTAGTGGCACGTTCATCAGGGTTCAAGCCCACTTGAGGGCATAATCTAGGTGTGAGTACATAACTGAGTGCAGTGCTGTGGGAGTGCTGCACTATCCAAGGTGCCGGGAACAGGACCATAGCGGTTATGTTACAGCACCAATGATCCAGAGACACAAATTCAAATCCCACCAGGGCAGCTGGGGAATTTAAATTCAGTCAATTAAATACATCTGGGGTGAAAAAGGTTGTAGTCATAAACCCCCATCTGGTTCACTAATGTCCTTTAGGGAAGGAAATCTGCCGTCCTTACCTGGTCTGGCCTATATGTGACTCCACAGTAATGGGGTTGATTCTTAACTGCCCTCTGAAACGGCCCAGCGAGACACTCAGTTGTGAGGCAATTCCACACCACCTTCTCAAAAGCAGTTAGGGATTGTCAATAAATGCTGGATGCTTACCAGCGACACCCTCATCGTGTGAATGAATAAAAATAACTGTGGCTCCATGTGCCCTCTCAGACGGACATAAAAGATCCCATGGCATGTTGCAGAAGCGTAGGGAGTTCTCCTGGTCAATACTTATCCCTCAAGCAACACCACTAAAATAGATGATCTGGCCATTGTTGTTTGTATGACCTTGCTGAATGTAAAGTGGCTGTAATTCTCCACAATTGTAACATTGCAAATTTGTGCTCAGCGTGGTTGAAAAAGAAACTTCAGGGCAAGCCAATTTTCCCCATTATGAAGGGATTTGACAAGAATTATTGCAGGCAAATGCTAGGAGCAGCATGGAATAAGAAAGGATGTTAAGCGGCTGCTTTTTCACTCAAAGGGCATTAGTGTTTTGGAATAAGGTACCGGGAAAGGTCATTGAGAAGGAACATGGGCTCAAGTGACAATGAAATGTAGCTCTGGAGAGAGAGTGAAAAGATCGAGGGATACTGTAAAGTCTTTACTCTACAGCATGAAACCACATGAGGCACATTCTGGGAGCAAGGTCACTCTGTGACCTTAACTCTTTATTCACAGGACTCCAAGTGATGGCCCTGCGTGTGACCTCCCTTTTTATACCTGTGTGATCAGGTAAGGAGTGTCTCCCACAAGTTCACCCCTTGTGCATCTAGGTTGAGTGTATACAGTAATACAGTGGTGTTACATTGAGGTTACATTCATGACATCACCTTCCCCTCCCCCCCCCAAAGTCTTGTTAGGATCATACGTTTAGTATTTCAGGTGGTCTACGCTCCCTTGTGGAGCGCTGCAGTTGGGGCTCTGGTTGTTGGACACTGAAGTGAGTGTCTGTCACCTGTGGTGATTCTAGCCTGTCCAGGCTGACCGCAGGGACTGTGCATTCTTCTGAATGCTCTTGTTGCTCGTCACTGACGGTGTTGTGAGCTCCATCTCATGGTCTTCTTCAGGTTCCTCCGTGTCGATGCTGAACCTTTTTTTAACTTGGTCTAGGTGCTTACGGCATATCTGACCATTGTTAAGTTTTACCATGATGACCCTATTCCCCTCTTTTTCAATTACAGCACCGTCGAGCCATTTGGGCCCCATGGCGTGATTCGGGATGAATACAGGATCATTTATTTCTATACATCTCCTCCTCGCATTGAGGTCATGGTACTCGTTTTGTGACTTGCGCTTGCCCTCAACTATGTCGGTGAGGACTGGGTAAATGAGGGACAACCGAGTTTTGAGTGTCTGTTTCATTAGTAGCTCTGCGGGCGGGACCCCCGTGAGCAAGTGCGGTCGGGATCTATAGGCCAGCAGGAGACACGATAGGCGGCATTGTAGGAAGGGTCCTTGAATCTTGAGCATACCTTACTTAATGATTTGGACTGCATGTTCTGCCTGGCCATTGGAGGCCGGTTTGAACGGTGCAGTCCTGACGTGGTTGATGTCATTGCCCGACATAAATTCTCGGAATTTGAAGCTTGTGAAACATGGGCCATTATCACTAACCAGGATGTCCGGCAAGCCATGGGTTGCAAAGATCGCATGGAGGCTTTCCACGGTGGTGGATGACGTGCATGAATTCAGAATGATGCACTCTTTCCATTTCGGGAATGCATCTACCACAATAAGGAACATCTTACCCATGGACGGGCCTGCATAGTCAACATGAATGCGTGACCATGGCCTGGTGGGCCAGGGCCACGGGCTGAGCGGGGCCTCCCTGGGGCCATTACACAGCTGGGCACACGTCGTGCACCTGTGAACATAGTGTTCCAGGTCTGAATCAATTCCCAGACACAAAACATGTGACCGGGCAATGGCCTTCATCAGCACAATGCCTTGGTGCTCGCTGTGGAGTTCCCTGATGAATGCCTCCCTGCCCTTCTGGGGCATAACTACCCGGCTGCCCCATAGTAGGCAGTCAGCTTGGATGGAGAGCTCATCCATCCGTCTGTGGAACGGTCTGACCTCCTCAGGGCATGCTCCATGTGCGGGCGCCCAATCCTCAGTCAGGACACATTTCTTAATCAGGGATAGGAGGGGATCTCTGTTTGTCCAGATTTTGATCTGGCGGGCTGTGATGGGGGAGCCTGCACTGTCAAAGGCATCGACAGCCATGACCATCTCAGCACTTTGCTCAGCTGCCCCCTCGGTGGTGGCCAGTGGAAGCCTGCTGAGCGCGTCAGC
This sequence comes from Pristiophorus japonicus, assembly GCF_044704955.1. Classification (NCBI taxonomy): domain Eukaryota; kingdom Metazoa; phylum Chordata; class Chondrichthyes; family Pristiophoridae; genus Pristiophorus; species Pristiophorus japonicus. The sequence continues at coordinate 177,928,143 of NC_091989.1, forward strand.
ACAATTTTCAATGCCGGGCCGGTGCCGGATGGAGTGGTCATAAGCAGCCAGCGTGAGGGCCCATTGCTGTATGCGGGCTGATGCATTGGCATTGACAGCCTTGCTGTCAGATAACAGGGATGTTAATGGCTTGCGGTTCGTCTCTAATTCAAACTTCCTACTAAAGAGGTACTGATGCATTTTTTTTACGCCATAGACACATGCAAGCGCTTTTTTCTTGACCATGCCATATCCCCGTTCTGCTTGAGAGAGCGACCAGGAGGCATAAGCCACAGGTTGTAGTTGACCCTCAGCATTGCCCTGCTGCAACACGCACCCAACCCCATAGCATAATGCATCACATGTCAGAACCAATTTTTTACAGGGGTCGTACAGGGTCAACAACTTGTTTGAACAAAGTAGGTTTTGCGCCCGATCAAAAGCCCGTTCCTGACAGTCCCCCCAAAACCAATCGCGACCCTTACGCAGGAGCACGTGTAGCGGCTCCAACAACGTGCTCAAGTTCGGCAGAAAGTTCCTGAAATAGTTCAGCAATCCCAGGAATGAACGTAACTCCGATGTGTTGCAGGGCCTGGGTGCTCGTCGAGTCGCCTCTCTTTTGGATTCAGTGGGCCGAATCCCATCTGCAGCAACCCTCCTGCCCAGAAACTCAACCTCAGGGACTAAAAACACACATTTAGACTTCTTGAGTCGCAGACCTACCTGGTCCAGTCGGCATAGCACCTCCTCCAGGTTGTGGCGGTGTTCCTCGGTGTCTTGACCCGTGATGAGGATGTCGTCCTGGAATACGATCGTTCCAGGAATGGAGTTAAGTGGGTTTTCCATGTTTCGTTGAAAAATCGCGGCTGCTGATCGAATGCCAAACGGGTACCTGTTATAAACGAACAGTCCCTTGTGCGTGGTGATGGTGGTCAGTAATTTGGATTCGTCGGCCAGTTCCTGGGTCATATAGGCTGAAGTGAGGTCCAACCTGGTGAACAGCTTGCCGCCTGCCAGCGTGGCAAAAACGTCCTCCGCTCTCGGGAGCGGGTATGGTCTTGTAGGGACACCTGATTGATGGTGGCCTTGTAGTCGCCACAGTTCCTGACAGAGCCATCCGCTTTTAGGACGGGAACAATGGGGCTCGCCCAGTTGCTGAATTCAACAGGCGAGATGATGCCCTCTCTCAACAGCCGGTCCAATTCGCTCTCGATCTTTTCCCGCATTACATACGGCACAGCTCTGGCTTTGTGGTGCACTGGCCTAGCATCCGGGGTGATGTGTATCACTACTTTAGTACCTTTGAAAGTCCCGACGCCAGGTTGGAATAGTGAATTGAATTGTTGTAGGACTTGTGAGCACGAACTTCGCTCCACAGATGACATTGCGTGAACATCCCCCCATTTCCAGTTCATCTCGGCTAATCAGCTCCTCCCCAACAGTGCGGGACCATTGCCCGGGACAATCCAGAGTGGTAGCCGATTCACTAACCCGTTGTGTGTGACAGCCAACATTACACTGTCTAGCACCGGAATGATTTCTTTAGTGTAAGTCTGTAATAGTGTCTCAACACGTGCTAATTTTGGTCTACTGGCTTTAAGTGGCCATAGCTTCTCAAATTGCTGAACGCCCATGAGTGACTGGCTGGCCCCAGTGTCCAGCTCCATTTGTACAGGGATACCATTTAACAAAACCCTCATCATCATGGGTGGCGTTTTGGTGTATGAACTGTGAATATTCACCACATGGACCCGCTGAACCTTGGCGTCCATCGATTCACCGCAAAAGTCATCCTGCCTCAGAGGACCCTCTTCTGGTCCATCCGCCTCATATCAGTCTGGTTGCAGGCTTCCTGCACATTCGAGCTAAGTGGCCACTGAGATTGCAGTTCCTGCAGACAAACTGTTGAAATCTGCAAGATCTGGCTGGGTATTTTCCCCCACACCTCCAGCATGAGTTAAAGCTTCCATTGTTGTGAACAAAGGGACTATGGCCAGGAATTCCACGCTGACTGTCCCTTTGACTGCTCTTAAGTATCCTATTAGTGGGTGTCAGTGGCCCCATCCTGGGCCGCATTGTCCACTGTGATGGCGTGAATGTCCGTTCAGCCTGCCATTGTCTCTGTTGAAGTCCTACTCTGGGGTCTATTGCTGCCTGGGGGGTGTCGAACTGCCCCTGTCTGCCTGCGGGGCTCTGAGTCGCATTGATGATGTTGACTCCCTGATCCCTCGCCGCGTTAAGGGCAGAATTGCACGCGGTTATTATTTTCGTCTCTTCCTCCCCCGCCATGAAAGTTTGAGCTAGCAACACCGCCACTTCCAAGATCAAATCCTTGGTCTCAGTTAATTTGCTGAAAATTCCCGCATGACCGATACCCTCGATAAAGAAGTCCCTAAGCATCTCCCCCCTGCAGGCGTTTGTGAACTTAGAGGCTGGCAAACGCCGGCGGTCTGCTACGAAGTCCGGTATGCTCTGTCCTTCCTGACGTCGGTGGGTGTAGAATCCGTGTCGGGCCATATGTATGCTACTCGCCGGTTTGAGGTGCTCCTCGATCAATTTGCTAAGTTCTTCAAAGGTTTTGTCCGCCGGCTTTTCGGTTGCTAGTAAGTCCTTCATGAGCACATAAGTCTTTGGTCCGCAGCTGGTCAAAAGATGAGCCCTTCGCTTGTCGGCCGCTGCATCCCCCAGACATTCTTTCGTAACGAAGCTTTGCTGAAGCCTCTCGACAAAATCGTCCCAGTCTTCCCCAACACAGTACCGTTCCTCTGTGCTACCGGTGGCCATTCTCGTGCGTCGTGAATTCCCGTTTCTCGTCGCCAATGTAAAGTCCTTACTCTACAGCATGAAACCACACGCGGCACATTCTGGGAACAAGGTCACTCTGTGACCTTAACTCTTTATTCACAGGACTCCAAATGATGACCCTGCGTGGGACCTCCCTTTTTATACCTGTGTGATCAGGTAAGGAGTGTCTCCCACAAGTTCTCCTCTTGTGGTCAAGGTGTGCATCTAGGTTGAGTCGATACAGTAATACAGTGGTGTTACATTGAGGTTACATGCATAACAGATATGGTGAGGTAAATTGGGTTGAAATATACACCAGGAAAGGACTCGATGGGTTTTTCGTTGCTTAAGACAGTGAGGTTTAGTAGCAACTGGTGTGTGTCTTAACCGACATGATTTGAGTGTCAATCATTGGCACTGGTTACGAAACATCATTTGTGTGGACACAATGAGAGAGAGAGTGCCTGATAAGATAGCAACAACAACTTGCCTTTATATCTTCTTTCTCTTAGGCAGTCCCCCGGAGTCGAGGATGACGTGCTTCCGCACTAAAGTGAGTTCTAATGTGACTGATGAGATCAATGTGGGACCGATGGTGGTTGGAGGGACGGGTGGATGGGGGGCTTGGGTTGTCGTACGTTCCTTCCGCTGTTTGTACTTGGCTTCCGCGTGCTCCCGACCAAGAGACTCAAAGTGTTCGGCGCCTTCCCGGATGCTTCTCCTCCACTTTGGGCGGTCTTGGGCCAGGGACTCCCAGGTGTCGGTGGGGATGTTGCATTTTTTCAAGGAGGCGTTGAGGGTGTCCTTGAAACATTTCCTCTGCCCACCTGCGGGGTCGCCTGCCGTGACATAGCTCGGAGTGGAGTGCTTGTTTCGGGAGTCTAGTATCTGCATTTATATAGTGCCTATAATGCAGTAAAACGTCCCAATGCGCTTATAGATGCAGGCCAAGGGACAGCTGACAGTGAGTTAATAGGCTGTAATTCAGTCCGGGGTCCCAAGCGAAGCTGTACACCAGGAGACTGAAGCTTGAGCTGTTTACAAATGTCAGCAAATAAACACCCTGTCAAGATTGAATTACAACATTAACCTCACTGCTGGTTCTGTTATTTTTACATAAAATACACAGCGAAGTTCATGTTTAAAAAAAAAACCTCTTGTTTCCTGCTTTGTTGCCAGTTGTGCACTGGAGGAGGCTGAACACTTTGAAGACAATTTAAAAGTAGTCGTCAATTATGACAATTTACCACAAGACGCATACCTTTACATGGCAGGCATTGCAATATTATTTTTTTTTTAATTTGAGGCTGTTAGACTACTGTACTGTTCAGTTTATGTTATCCTGGGAAGCCTCGTGTTTCATTTGCCGCACATTAGGTTTGTTCACTGAGGCACTGGGCGAGGTGGCTGATTAAGTGCAGTGGTGAGAGCACCGAGCGCTCACATCACCCAGACGGAGGGAAGAGTCACCGACGCCTTACGTGCTCACACTGATGATTGCTCCCGACACGTTCATCGCAAGATAAATGCACCTCGAGCAGGTACAAGCCCAGCGCACTCAATAGCTAGCTGTGGCCATGTCAATGAGTTGACCCCGTCAGGGCACCATGTGGTGACAGTGATCCATCGCAGGCCAGTGTCGGCAGCCGGAAAGGAAACACTCCCACCTAGTGGGCACTTGGCAAAATCGCGACACCCACCTCTTGATGTGGCTCGAGGACTGTTGGCACTTTGTTAGTAGGCGCTGATAAACTATCGGTGGGCGAGAGCGAGCGATTGGGCCGCAATACGATCAAAGCGTTTGAATGAGATCAAAGTGTCACCAGCGTGCTGTCCAGCAACAACAACTTGCATTTATTTCGCGCCATTGTCCACCGTGGCTCAGTGGGTAGCACCCTCGCCTCTGAGTCAGAAGGTCGTGAGTCCAAGTCTCATTCCAGGGATTGGAGCGCGAAAAATCTAGGCTGACACTCCAGCGCAGTGCTGAGGGAACACTGCACTGTCGGAAGTGCCGTCTCTCAGATGAGATGTTAAGCCAAAGCCCCGTCTGCTCTCTCAGGTGAACGTAAAAGATCCCATTCTCCTATTTCAAAGAAGAGCAGGGGGAGTTATCCCTGATGTCCTGGGGCCAATATTTATCCCTCAACAACATAACAAAAACAGATTATCTGGTCATTATCACATTACTGTTTGTGGGAGCTTGCTGTGTGCAAATTGGCTGCCGCGTTTCCTACATTGCAACAGTGACTGCGCTCCCCAAAAGTACTTCATTGGCTGCAAAGTGCTTTGAGAAGTCCGGTGGTCATGAAAGGCGCTATATAAATCAAAGTCTTTCTTTCTTTAACATTGTAAAACATCCCAAGGTGTTTCACAGGAGTGATTAGCAAAGAACATTGGACACCGAGCGACATAAGGAGATAAGGAGATGACCAAAAGCTTGGTTAAGAAAGTAGGTTTTAAGGAGCATCTTAAAAGAGGAAAGAGAGGTGGAGAGGTTTAGGGAGGGAATTCCAGAGCTTAGGGCCCAGGCAGCTGAAGGCACGGCCACCAATGGTGGAGCAATTAAAATCGGGGCTGCACAAGAGGCCAGAATTAGAGGAACGCAGAGATCTCGGGATGGTTGTGAGGCTGGAGGAGATTTCAGAGATAGGGTGGGGCGAGGCCATGAAGGGATTTGAGAACAAGGATGTGACTTTTAAAATTGAGGCTTTGCCGGACCGGGAGCCAATGTAGGTGAGCGAGCGCAGCAGGTGATGGGCGAGCGGGACTTGGTGCGAGTTAGGACATGGGCAGCAGACTTTTAGATAACCTCAGGTTTAGGGAGGGTGCAATGTGTTTCAGGTGTACCATCCGAACCCTGAGATTAAATTACAGTCTTTATTCAGCTCCTAGCTTCTGTCGTTTTATTTTTGCATTGTACAGTACGGTGTCGGTAAAATGAAGGCACTGCTAGTGGTAGTTAAACGTAGTGCTGAAACCACATTGATTCGGAGGAAGTAAGAAGCTAATTTCATCAGTGCAGCACAATACCATCACTCGATACACAGAAGGCAATATAACAGGGGGAGGCCCCTTGCAGTTCAAAGGCAATGTTACAGAGGAATTAAGAGCTCAATGTCTGTATTATAAAGCAGCTAGTGAACACCATGTGGATTCAGAAGCTGGAATACAGGAGCAAACTGGAGCAGCTTTATAATACGCCGGGCAAAGCCACGTTCTGATGGCTACGTGGCCCGCTGTTCATTTTCTCAGTGGGGCCACCTTTAAATTGCTGATTTTCGCAAAATGCAAGCCGTGTCCTTGAAGGCAGGACTAACATTCCGAGTCCATGCTCTTCGGAAACCTCTCTGGGCGGAATATATAGTCAAGTGCATGCACACCGCACTCAATAACTAGTTACAGCCATGTCACAGCCTGACCCCAGCAGGCCACCTCTGGTGACATTGATCCATCGGGTGTACAAAGATTGTCAGCAGCTGCGAAGGGGAGCCCCTCCCAGCCTCTCTGTCGCAGCGTATTATAAACACATTACTGAACGGAAGCAGCTTTGCAGGGGTGAGGGGGGCTTGAGGCCTTTAGCGTTGTTGCGTCGCCTTGCCTTCCCATTTCCACTTGTTTTTCCAGTCGATTCAAATGCTGGGACTGACCCCACCAACGTGCTCTTCACATCAGCACTGCGTCACAGCTGAAGGCCAGGCTTTGACCCGGCACCATCACAGGCACTCGCTGACCTCAGACTGGAGGTAGAAGCCCCACGTGAGGTCCCCCCCCCACCCCCCCAGAGGGATGCAGCGACAGGTTAACCATCCCGCACAAAAGGCCCGAATCCGATAGGAAACAGCAGCATGTATTCCTTAAAGACTGAGTTCGGGGGTTCTCAGCCGGGGCAGAGGTCGGCGCACTGCAATCGGTCTCAGTGCCCCTTTGGGCGATGGAATCAGAAAAACAAAACACAGCCGGGGTTCTGTATGTGTGTATGCTTGTGTGTGTGTGTGAGTGTGTGTGTGTGTGAGGATGTGTGTGTCTGTGTGTGTGTGTGAAGATGTGTGTGTGTGTGTGTGTGTGTGTGAGTGGATGCGTGAGTGTGTGAGGATGTATGTGTGTGGGTGTGTATGTGAGTATGTGTGCGTGTGTGAGGATGTGTGTGTGAGAGGATGTGTGTGTCTGTGTGAGTGTGTGTGTGTGAGGATGTTTGTGTGAGAATGTGTGTATGTGAGCAGGTGTGTATGTGTGAGTGTGTGTGTGAGTGTGTATGTGTGTGGATGTGTGTGTGGATGTGTGTAAGTGTGTGGATGTGTGTGTGTGTGTGAGAATATGTGGATGTGTGTGTGTGTGAGAATATGTGGATGTGTGTGCGTGTGTGTGTGTCTGAGTGTGCGTGTGTGAGTGTGTGTGCGAATCTGTGGATGTGTGTTTGTGTCCACATATGATTGTGTGTGTGAGTGTGTGTGTGAAAGTGTGTGAGTGTGTATGATATGCAGGTTTGTGTGTGTAATATAGTTCCACCTTATGGACTACTGCTCCACCTAGTGGACTACTGTTGTAATGCAGCCATTGCTGTTTACAAGAATAAACAGGTCAGGTCACCTGACAAGTTCCTGAGTGAACAGCCACCTTTGGAAGTCTGTGTGTTTGTGAGGTTGTAGCGAAGATATCAGATTGGCGATGAAGGATAGCATTCCTTGTTGGTGGATGATTCCAAACAAACAACAGAGAGAATAGAGAGTTCCTTTGTTTGCAGAACAGCAAAAAATCCAAGGTAAATTACAAGCACACTGGGCTAAACTAAAGAGTCCAGATGGCCGCGCCTATGGGAATAATAGGGCATTGGGGGAATTCCATCGCGACCGTGAAAGTTTCGGAGCGCATGTGGAGCGGCTAGAAATGTGGAGCAACTAGAAATGTTTTTCACCGCAAATAGTATCATCAATGTCCCCGATGATGAAAACCATAACCGGGTGGTGTTGGAAAGAAAACGGGCTATTTTCTTAAATGAAGCAGGGCCCGAGGTGTATGAAACCCTGAACAATGTGCTTGTGCCTGTCAAGCCAAAGGACACATCGCTTAAGCAGATTCTAACTAAGTTAGAACAGCACTACAATCCTGAGCCCCTGGAAATTGCTGAAAGTTATTGTGTCAGAATACGAGATCAGTTAATCAACGAAAGTATCAGTGAGTACATTGTAGCATTAAAAAAGCCATCTATTCACTGTCATTTTGGAAACTTTCAGGACCGAGCATTGTGTGTTTGTGGGATGGAAAGTGGGATGGAAAATGAAGCGATCAGAAGAAAGTTGTTGACAATTCCTAATTTGACATTTGATTTAGCTTGTCAGACAGCTATGTCAATGGATATGGCCGACCAATATTCCTGAGAATTTCATACCATTTCAAGTCATCAGACAATCGAGGTGAATCACCTGCAGGTTAAAAATAAAGGCAATTGGGCCCCAAGGTCTCAGCAACTGGCCATGGTAACAGAGCATTGAAGTCCTGCTATCGGTGCCTGGGACAACACATTACTCAAAGTTGTCCATATGTGAAGACAGAGTATTTCTTCCGCAGGAAAACTGGGCATCTTAAGAAGGCATGACAACTGAAGAGTAAACCAACTTTCAAGGCTATAAGTAGAAATCCCCAAAGACTACATAGCATGGAAGAAAAGCAACAGGACGAGGAGGTTTTGGAGATACATGTCATCAGGATCACTAGGGTATCGTTATCCATGGAAATCGACACTGGTGCATCCGTGAGTGTAGTACTGAGTCACTATATCTCGACAAATGGCGTGATTTCCCATTGGAGAAATCCAAGATAGAGCTGCGAAGCTACTCAGGAGAGAACATTCCTGTGGTAGGTCGTAACACCATAACGGTGAACTACAAGGATCAATTTCAGAGCTTGCCTTCCTTAGTAGTGGCAGAAGACAAGCTTGTCTTACTAGGAAGAAATTGGTTGGGATCACTGAAGCTGGATTGGAGTGAGATTTTTCATGTTGAAATGAGATTTGCATCGAAGAATGATGTCATCAAGAAGTATCCGAAGGTGTTCTGTGAAACAGGCCGTCAGATCAAAGGCTTCAAGGCGAGTGTCAGGGTACAGAAGGACGCTAGACCAGTTTACTGCAAGCCACGTCCCATACCATATGCACTCAAGAAGAAAGTTGAGCAAGGACTCAAAAGACTAGAGACTGAGATCTTTAAGATCGATCTATGTAATTGGGCTATACCCATTGTTGTTGTACCTAAGTCCGATGGTAGGTAAGGTTGTGTGGTGATTATAAAGTAACCGTAAACCTGGTTCGAGAGGGTAATCTCCCTAATACATTGCCAAATATAGAAGATTTGTTCACAACACTGACAGGGGTCAGATCTTCTCAAAGTTGGGTCTTACAAATGCCTACTTACAACTTGAACTAGATGAGGAGTCCAAGTCATGCTTGACTATAAATACTTATCTAGGCCTATATCAATTTAATAGGTTACCATTTGGAGTGTCTTCCGCCCCCACCATATTCAAAGGGATGATGAACCAGATTTTGCAAGGCATTGAAGAGGTAGTATGTTATTTAGAGGATATAATAATTTCAGCACTAAACAGGCAAATTTATAATAACATTGAATGAAGTCCTCAAACGGCTAGAGAAGCACAGAGTACGAGTGAATTCTAACAAGTGTGAGGTATTTCAAAACTCAGTGCAGTACTTAGGACACAGTAGATGGGGACCAACCAAGGGAAAGCTGGAAGCAATCAGAAATGCACCCACTCCCAAGAATATCACTGAACTTCGATCATTTTGGGGTCTTTTGAACTGTTATGGGAAGTACTACCAAATTTGGCTACAGTGTTACATCCACTGATTGAGCTGTTGAAAAAACAGGGCCAGTCTACTCCGTGCCCTAAGTACTCCACTAAGTTTTGAAATACCTCACACTTGTTAGAAGTGGTCAGAAGAATGCGACGCAGCATCCAAGGAGTGTAAAAGCCAATTGATAGAAAGCACCATGTTAGTTCACTATGAAGTAGCAAAAGAGAATCATGATAGAGATAGAGTAAGAGCACGAAGTGTGAAATTAAATCAGAAGGTGAGAGTGAAGAACCATCACCATCAATGATTAAAGTGGTTACCAGGAAGGTGAAGATATGTGGTCCTCACATATATTTGATCAAGATGCTGATCATGGACAGGTTAGGTTTGTTCACATTTATCATATTTTACCTACAGATGTGGAAGGAGTTGAAAGTTGGAATGATTCAATTATTTCTGATGAGTCAGATAGTCTTATTACAAGTTCAGTACCAGTAGCATATCCTACATCAGATGTACTAGAAACAAACCCAGGAGAAAGTCAAAATTTAAGTCTGAGTCCAAGTCAGGCAGACAAACAGTCTGAAGTTATAGAGAGTCGAAATGTAAATCAAGGGTTACCCTGGGAGGAAAACTTTCCTCAGGATCAGCCTAGAATGAGTCTAATTTCGACACCATGTTTGGAAGGTTCAAGAGCAAAGGTATGCTCTTTGAAACAAAAAACCAGTGGTTAAGTTCGATTTGTAAATATTGCAAAATAATCTTTTGTTGTGCATAACCATGCAAGTTATGTATGATGACGGTTTGTTGTAATTACTTCTTCATTAAGGAGGGAGAAATGTAATATAGTTCCACCTTATGGACTACTGCTCCACCTAGTGGACTACTGTGGTAATGCAGCCATTGCTGTTTACAAGAATAAACAGGTCAGGTCACCTGACAAGTTCCTGAGTGAACAGCCATCTTTGGAATTCTGTGTATTTGTGAGGTCATACCGAAGGTATTACAGTGTGTGTGTGAGTGTATGTGTGTGTGTGTGTGAATGTGTGTGGGTGTCTGTGTGAGTGTGGATGTGTGTGAGAGAGTGTGGGTGTGTAATATAATACTTAATACTTCATATATATTGCACATACTCACAAACATCCACACTCACACAGATACCCACACATCCACTTATATATAGAGTGTGTGTGTGTATGTGTATATATGTATGTGTGTGTATGTATATATATGTGTGTGTGTGTGTGTGTGTATGTGAGTGTGTGTGTATGTGAATGTATGTATGTGTGTATGTGTATGTGCATGTTTGTATATGTTTGTGTATTTGTGCATGTGTGTGTGTATGTGTGACTGTGACTGTGTGTGTATGTGTATGTGTGTAGGTGCACATGCATGTTTGTATATGTATGTGTATTTGCGCATGTGTGTGTGTATGTACATGTGTGCTTGTGTGTACTTATCGGGTAAAGATAGGATCAGGTTGAGCTGTGACTCATTTCCTAGTAACTTGTCGACACTTACTGTCTGAGCTGACACATGAAGATTTGTTGCTTGAGCAGGGTACGAGAGGGAGGGCTGCCCATACTGAGGTAACCCAACATCTGTAGGAAAGTGGGAAGAACCTTGGAATTGAAAACCCACGAAGGCGTGGGGATCACTACCTACACAGATGCAGGGACTGTGCCCACAGATAAGGATGGATAAGGTGAGGGTGAGTCAAGCTGTACCACTTTCATGCATCGCCTCACTGCCAGGGATCTGGGAAAGCGGGGAGATGCTTAATACTTAGGCAATTTTTTTTTAAAACTCACTGGCTTAAAATTGAATGGTTGACTGAGATGAGGAGTAATTTCCTCACTCAGAGAGTTGTGAAACTGTGTAATTCTCTACCCCAGTGGGCTGTGGATGCTCAGGCATTGAGTAGCTTAACGACAGAGATGATGGATTTTTGGATAGTTAGGGAACCAAGGGACATGGGGATAGTGCGGGAAGGTGGAGTTGAGGTCGAAGGTCAGCCATGATCTTACTGAATGGTGGAGCAGGCACGAAGGGCTGAAATTCCTACTCGTCCTATTCTTATGTTCTTCAGAAGCGTGAGTCAGTTGGGCCTTGCACCTGGCCTGGGTGAGACTGGAGGATTTGAGCAGGGTTTGGCTGCCATCTGCTGGAACCCACCGGCAGGTACTTGGCTTCTTTTACAGGTCGACAAAGAAGATCTTCGGGGACCGAAGGCAATTGGACGGTGGGATTTGGGGTACATAGGAGTACAGCACAGAAACAGGCCATTCGACCACAGGGAGTGGTTGAAGTGAATGGTATAGATGCATTTAAGAGGATGCTAGACAAGCACATGAGGGAGAAGGGAAGAGAGAGTTATGTGGATAGATTTAGATGAGGAAAGACAGGAGGAGGCTCGAGTAGCCAGGGGGCCTCGCAGTCAGCGGCCATTATCGCTGCTGTGGGGGGAGGGTGGGGGGTGGAAGGGGGGGAGGGAGGAGGAGGGGGGTCCCAGGATTTCCATCTCCAAATCTGGGCACAGGTATCGGGGGAAGTCCTGTGCCAGGGGTATATGGGGGCCAATGCAAATCACTTGGACCTGAAATACGGACGGGTTTGGCCATGTCTGCTGGAGTGGACTTTGGCTGCATTCCACCAGATTTGATGAAGCCCGGAGGGAGGAGGAATATTGGGGATTGATTGTCATGTAACAACAGTTAGTGAGATTAAAGATAGGGTGGCATTTATGAAGGGCCTTTTATGACCTCCGGACGTCCCAAAGCGCTTTACAGCCAGTGAAGCACTTTTTGAAGTGTGGTCACTGTTGTAATGTAAGAAACGGGCCAGCTTATTTTTGCACAGCAAGCTCCCACAAACAGAAATGAAATCAATGACCAAATAATCTGTTTGGTCAGAGTGATGTCAGTTGAGGGATACATATTGGCCAGGACACCAAAGGTAACTCCCCTGCACTTCTTAAAAAATAGTGCCATGGGATATTTTACATCCACCTGAGAGGGTAGATGGGGACTTGGTTTAACATCTGATCCAAAAGACTACACCTGCAACAGTGCAGCACTCTCTCAGCATTGCACTGGAGGGTCAGTCTGCACTTTGTGCTCAAGTCTCTGGAGTGGGACTTGAACCCACAACCATCTGATACAGAGGCAAGAGTGCTACCCACTGAGCTAAGGCTGACACCCAGTGCTTGCTTTACAGCAACGTTTACAATGCCACAAATTTCTGATCAGGTTGTAGAACAAGCCACAAACATGGGCTCCAGGTATATCTGCAACCAAAAGTGTTCTCTTTATTTTCAAAGGAATTCAATGCTATCTCAAATCAGTTTGGTTTTGTCATGTATCTCACACTACTATATATAACTGTATCTTACCATGCTATACATGACTGTAACTAGATATGACCTGTAACCACAAGCATACTTTACCACCAGGGGTGCACTTGCAGGAGACACTGCATACCTGTTCCACACAGGTATATAAAGGCAGGTCTCAGGCAAGTGTGACACACGAGAGCTGTGAAATAAAGGTGCAGGTCCAGAGTGACCTTGACTTCAGCATGTGCTTTGTGTAAGTCAGTACTGCAGGGTCAGGACTTTACAGTGGCGACGAGTTATGGGATCACAGAATCCACAGAATGGCTACCAATGGCTCAGACGAGAAATACAATGCTGGAGACAATTGGGAGGACTTTATAGAAAGGCTCCAGCAAAGCTTTGTAACCAAAGACTGGTTGGGCGACGATAAGGCAGACAAGAGAAGAGCCCATCTCTTGACCAGCTGTGACTCGAAAATATATGCCTTAATGAAGGACCTGCTGGCACCCGAAAAACCAGCAAGCAAGTCATTTGAGGAGTTGAGCACACTGGTGAGAGACCACCTGAAGCCAGCGAGCAGCCTACACATGGCAGACACAGGTTCTACAACTACAGATGCTGTGTGGGCCAGAGCATACCTGACTTTGTGGCGGAACTTCGGAGGCTGGCTAGTTTATGTGAGTTCTCCGATGAACTAAGGAGAGAAGTACTGGGAGACTTTTTTATTGAAGGGATAGGCCATGCAGGCATATTCCGAAAGCTTATAGAGACCAAGAACTTAGCCCTAGAGGCAGCAGCACTGGTCGCACAGACATTCTTGGCAGGAGAAGAAGAAACGAGGTTGATCTATACTGCGGGTATGACAACTAACGAAACATCGGAACAAGGGGTTCACAGCGTGAAACAAGCCGCTACCCCCACACACAGACAAAGGCAGGAGAGCAGGCTTTCAACAGCAGGCAGTGGCGCCAGAAGCCATCAAGGGCTACATGAACGGCCGTTCACACCTCATCAACCCACAATGCGAGCAATCAACTACAGACTGAGAGAAGCTCAAGAGAGATCAGCCAGATGCAGCTCATCCTTTGGAAACAATGGAAGCGGTCTGTGTTGGAGATGTGGGGGAAGGCACTCAACAAGGGGGTGTCGATTTCAGCATGCTGTTTGCAGAAACTGCAAATATACAGGGCATCTGGCTCTCATGTGCAGAAAAACAGCAGCTCGGCTGGTATACGAATCGGAAGGGTCGGAAAGCGGAGCAGAAGACGGTGGGGACAGTGCCCAGGATACCAATGTACAGCGGGTCAACACGATCAATGTCCACTGTTCTTACAACAAGACGCCTCCAATAATGATGAGGGTCCTACTCAACGGGATACTCGTCAACATGGAGCTGGATACGGGAGCTAGCAATCTCGCATGAGCGTCCAACAATTTGAACAGCTGTGGCCGCACAAAAGCAACAGACCAAAACTCACAAGGATCGACACCAAACTAAGGACCTATACCAAAGAAATTATCCCAGTCCTTGGCAGCGCCATGCTCTCAGTCACACACAAAGGGACGGTGAACCGACTTCCCCTGTGGATTGTCCCCGGAGATCTCACAGCACTGTTGGGGAGAAGCTGGCTGGCAAAACTAAACTGGAAATGGGATGATGTTCACGCCATCCTGCGTCAGAGGAACGGACCTCCTGCTCAACAGTTCTAAGTCGTTTCGAACATCTCTTTCAGCCAGGTGTGGGCACCTTCAAAGGGGCTAAGTTAAACTCTACATCACACAGGATGCCAGACCGGTCCATCACAAGGCTAGAGCTGTGCCTTATGTGATGAGGGAAAAGATTGAACATGAACTGGACCGGCTTCTGCGGGAAGGCATTATCTCACCCGTGGAATTTAGCGACTGGGCAAGTCCCATCGTCCCCGTCATGAAGCCTGATGGATCCGTACGAATTTGTGGGGATTACAAGTCTACCATAAATAGAGTCTCCCTACAGGACCAATACCCGCTGCCCAGAGCGGAGGACTTATTTGCCACATTGGCTGGAGGAAAACTTTTCTCGAAACTAGATCTCACATCTGCGTATATGATGCAAGAACTGACCGAAGAGTCTAAGCTACTCACCACCATCAACACACATCGAGGCCTTTTTATGTACAATCGATGCCCATTCGGCATCAGATCAGCAGCTGCTATATTCCAGCGCAACCTGGAGAGTCTGCTCAAGTCCATCCCAGGGACGGTTGTGTTTCAAGATGACATACTCATCATGGGCAGGGACACCGACTCCCATCTCCGCAATTTGGAGGAAGTACTAAGTCAATTGGATCGGGTAGGCCGAAGAGTTAAGAAATCCAAGTGTCTGTTTCTCGCGCCCGAGGTTGAATTTTTGGGCAGAAGGATTGCCGTTGATGGATTGCCCAACAAAGTCCAAAACCGAAGCAATTCGTCTGGAACCCAGGCCCTGGAATTTAGCGACTGGGCAAGTCCCATCGTCCCCGTCATGAAGCCTGATGGATCCGTACGAATTTGTGGGGATTACAAGTCTACCATAAATAGAGTCTCCCTACAGGACCAATACCCGCTGCCCAGAGCGGAGGACTTATTTGCCACATTGGCTGGAGGAAAACTTTTCTCGAAACTAGATCTCACATCTGCGTATATGATGCAAGAACTGTGGAACTGTGCGCCTTTCTCGGGCTACTCAATTACTTTGGGAACTTCATGCAGAACTTGAGCATGCTGCTGAAGCCTCTCCACGTGCTACTCAGAAAGGGGCGTGATAGGTTTTGGGGGGACGCCCAGGAACGCGCCTTCAATAAGGCACGCAACCTTCTATGTTCCAACAGTGTTTTAGCCTTTGTTGATCCAGGTAAAAAGCTAGTTCTTACATGTGATGTGTCAGCATACGGGATCAGGTGCGTTTTACAGCATGTCAATGATGCGGGTAAATTACAACCCATTGCTTATGCCTCCAGGTCACTTTTGCGGGCGGAGCGCAGGTACGGTATGGTTGAGAAGGAGGCGCTCGCGTGCGTGTACGGTGTCAAAAAGATGCACCAATACCTTTTCGGGGCCAAGTTCGCGTTAGAAACTGACCACAAACCCCTCACGTCCCTGCTATCCGAGTGCAAGGCAATAAACGCCAATGCCTCGGCGCGCATTCAGCGGTGGGCACTCATACTAGCGTCTTACGACTACACAATAAGGCGCAGACCAAGCACAGACAATTGTGCCGGCGCGCTTAGCAGGCTACCCCTGGCTACCATGGAAGGGTCCAACGAACAGGACTGTGAGATGGTCATGGCAATCAATGCCTTTGAATCCACTGGTTCGCCCATGACGGCTCGCCAAATCAGAACCTGGATGACTAGCGACCCCACGTTATCCTTAGTCAAAAGATGTGTTTTAACTGGTGACTGGGCAGAGGCTTGCGATGCCTACCCCGAGGAGATCAAACCTTTCCATAGGCGCATGCATGAACTCTCACTATAGGCAGATTGCCGAGTAGTTATGCCCTTGCGAGGCAGAGAGGCGTTCGTCCGGGAGCCCCACGGCGAGCACCTGGGGATCGTTCTTATGAAGGCCATAGTTAGATCCCACGTCTGGTGGCCTGGCGTTGACGCAGACTTGGAGCTCTGCGTCCAGCGGTGCACCATGAGTGCTCAACTCAGTAATGCCCCCAGCGAGGCCCCCCTAAGCCCCTGACCCTGGCCCACCAAACCGTGGTCGCGGGTGCATGGAGACTATGCGGGCCCATTCGTGGGCAAAATGTTCCTCATAGTCGTCGATGCATTTTCAAAGTGTATCGAGTGCACCATTTTAAACTCGAGCACCACCTCCACCACTGTGGAGAGCCTTAGAACCATGTTTGCAACACACGGAATTCCTGACATATTGGTCAGTGACAATGGTCCGTGCTTCACCAGCGCAGAATTTCAAGATTTTATAGTTGACCACGGCATAAATCACGTTAAGACGGCACCGTTCAAGCCGGTCTCCAATGGCCAGGCGGAGCAAGCAGTGCAAATCGTTAAACAAGGCATGCTAAAAATCCAAGGTCCCACGCTGCAGAGCCGCCTGTCGCGACTGCTGCTGGCATACAGATCTCGTCTGCATTGGTTGACTGGGGAACTATTGTTGAAACGGACTTTAAAGACTAGGCTCTCATTAATCCTCCCAGACATGAATGAAATTGTAGAGGCAAAGCACCGGAAGCTAACTGAGTACCATGACCGAAATTCGAGGGGGAGGTGGAATGAGATAGGGGACAAAGTGTTTGTGCTAAACTATGGCAGAGGTCCCAAATGGCTTGCAGGGACAGTAACAGGCAAGGAAGGAAACAGGCTACTAGTTGTACAAATGGAAAATGACCAAACCTGCCGGTGGCATGTAGACCAAGTAAAAAGTAGATTCACCAACAACACTGCAGAACTAGAGGCAGACTACAATGTGGAACTCACACCACACCTGGTGGACAGACGGAGGGAACAACCTGAGGAAAGGGCAGTCTCAACAGACAGCCCAGGCGAGATACCAGCAAACATACTGAACGAAACAGACAGCCCAGGTGAGATACCAGCAATCACACCGAAACAAAAACAGGCACCAAGGCAAACAACTGAACCACAACTAAGACGCTCCACACGAGAGCGTAGACCACCTGAGAGACTGAATCTATAAAGACAATAAGACCTTGGGGGAGGGTGATGTCATGTATCTCAGACTACTGTATATAACTGTATCTTACCATGCTATACATGACTGTAACTAGATATGACCTGTAACCACAAGCATACTTTACCACCAGGGGTGCACTTGCAGGAGACACTGCACACCTGTCTCACACAGGTATATAAAGGCAGGTCTCAGGCCAGTGTGGCACTCGAGAGCTGTGAAATAAAGGTGCAGGTCCAGAGTGACCTTGACTTCAGCATGTGCCTCGTGTAAGTCTATACTGCAGGGTCAGGACTTTACAGGTTTTAATCCAGTTTCAGGCACTGACGACACGACACTCTTGTATCAGTCCTTCACCCCGATATGACTCTCTTGACAACAGAATCATTACTGCATTACTGCCTCAGTCCGTTTTGATTTATCTATGGCCTTTGACAGGGCCTCTTGTTTAATCAAATTGGAAAACGCAGGCTTCTTCTGGACTCATTGAACCTGGTTTATTTCATCGCTTAACCCCCAAACCCACATCCTACTGATCAGCCCTGTTTAACATAGGAACATAAGACCATAAGAAATAGGAACAGGAGTAGGCCATACGGCCCCTCGAGCCTGCTCCGCCATTCAATAAGATCATGGCTAATCTGATCATGGACTCAGCTCCACTTTCCCACCCGCTCCCCATAACCCCTTATTCCCTTATCGTTTAAGAAACTATCTATTTCTGTCTTAAATTTATTCAATGTCCCAGCTTCCACAGCTGTCTGAGTAGCCAATTCCACAGATTTACAATCCTCTGAGTGAAGAAATTTCTCCTCATCTCTGTTTTAAATGGGCGGTCACTTTTTCTAAGATCATGCCCTCTAGTTCTAGTCTCCCCCATCAGCGGAAACATTCTCTCTGCATCCACCTTGTCAAGCCCCCTCATAATCTTATACGTTTCGTGAAGATCACCTCTCATTCTTCTGAATTCCAATGAAACAATGAATCATCCACTAAAACATCTGTGAATGCGAATGGTGCCTCGGGGATCAATAATGTGCTGGCACTTGATCAGAATATTCCCTGTGAGCAAAAAAAAGGTCAGGTGGTTTCCAATTACTTGAGGGCAAGGGGGGACAGGGGGGGGGGGGAGTGGGAGAGAGAGAGAAGCGGGGGAGGAGAGACATGGGGAGAAAGAGGGAAGAGACACAAAGTCAGAGAGGAAGAGGATGAGAGAGGGATCGGGAGGAGGAGTGGAGAAAGAGGGATGGGAAGAAAGAAGGGAGAGAGAGAAAGATGTATGGAGAGGGGGAGGGGAGAGAGAGAGATATATGGGGAGGGGGAGGGGAGAGAGAGAGATATATGGGGAGGGGGAGGGGAGAGAGAGGGAGGGAGAGGGAAGGGGAGAGACAGAGAGAGAGATGGGTCGGAGTGGAGCGGTAAAGAGGAATAGGGAGAGGAAGGGAGACGGATGAGGAGAAGTGGAGATAAAGAGAAAGGGATCGGAGAGGAGAGAGAGAGAGCATGGGGGAGGGGAGAGACAGAGAGGGATATAATGGTGGAGGAGGGGAGAGAAAGAGATAGGGTAAAGGAGGGCAGAGAGACAGGGAGGCAGAGGGAGAGGGGAGGGGAGGAGGTCGGGAGACACAGAGAACGAGAGAGAGGGGAGAGACAGAGAGAGAAAGGGAGAGATGGTGAGGAGAGGGGAGGGACAGAGAATGGGGGGCGAGAGAGAGAGGGGAGAGGCAGAGAAAGGGGAGAGGCAGAGAGAGGGGGAGAGACAGAGAGGCAGAGGGAGAGGGAAGAGGCTGGGGAGAAACAGAGAGAGAGAGAGAGAGGGAGGAGAGGCAGAGGGGAAGGAGTCGGGAGACACAGAAACGAAAGAGAGTGGGGAGACAGAAAGAGAGGGGGGATTGACCGAGGGGAAGGAGTCAGGAGGCACAGAAACGAGAGAGAGGAGGGAGACAAAGAAAGAGAGTGACAGAGAGAGTGCCACTTTGGACAGCTTTAGCACAGTCCTAGCTGCTGATTTCAGGACAGCTCTCGTTAAAGAATATTTGGCCGATCGTGCCTGAGCCAGCTCTGTGAAAACGCGATCCAATTAGTCCCAATCCCCTGCTTTTTACTCATAGCCCTGAAAATTTTATTCAACTATTCATGCAATTCCATTTTGAAAGTTATTATTGAAGCTGCTCCCACCGCCCTGACAGGCCGTGCGTTCCAGATCACAACAACTCGCTGCGTGAATCTCTTTCCTCCTGGCGCCTCTGGTTCTTTTGCCAATTACCGTAAATCTGCGTCCTCTGGTTACCGACCCTTCTGCCAGTGGAAACTGTTTCTCCTTACTTACTCTATCATCATTTTGAACACCTCTATCAAATCTCCCCTTAACCTTTTCTGCCCAAAGGAAAAGAATTCCAGATTCTCCAGTCTCCCCATATAACTGGTGTCCCTCATCCCTCGTACCATTCTAGTAAATATCCCCTGCACCTTCTCTAAAAGCCTTAACAGTGTCAGCTGTGGCTCAGTGGATAGCACACTCACCTCTGAGTCAGAAAGTTGTGGGTCCATGTCCGACTTGAGCACATTATCATCATAGGCAGTCCCTCGAATGAGATTGATTTGCTTCCACATGATTTCACAGATGTTTCAATGAAGGACCCGATGTTCCAGTCCTGAACTCCAATTGCAAGGGTGGAAGATGCCTGTGCGTGGATTTTTTTAACGTGTGGTGACCGTTGCACATCAGCCACCACACGGGCTCGACAGAGCTCGGCCTTTATCCAGTGGCAAGGGTTAACCAGGATGACTGGAGACCTGCTCTGCTGCACGGACCAAGTGCGCACACATATCGCAGTGTGGGATAGCCCGTGCTGCCCCTGGGCCCTCGGCTCTTCTGGGCCCCGTACCATCTTTTGCCTCACCTCCGCCACGATCTCTTGCCAGTCCTCCGCCACAAAATACTCACCGCACCTCCGCCACAATCTCCCGCCGAACCTCCGCACCAGAGGTTCGCCACGACCTCCGCCACGATCACCCACCGAATCTCAGCCATGATTCCTCATCGCTCCTCTGCCCTGATCACTCGCCGCACCTCCACCGCGTCCTTCCTGCTCCTCTGCTTTACCAGGGCCCCGCCGATGCTCCTGCCTATGCTACAAACAGCGACCTGGGTCCTGATGACATCACCCAATCGCCCATCTCGAAGCCGTCGCAAACTTGGAGCTGCTCGCGTTAGAAGTTGTAGTGGTATGTGTAGTGTATGAAATGATCCAATGAACTCTGTACTGTGAGCCAGTGACCAGGTGTAACCTGGTCAATCTTTAATGGCTTCCAGAATTTAAGACACAAAGGTGAAGTTCAGGTTATATACCGGGCCTAGCACGAGTGTACCTATGACCCTAGGACCTCAGGACCTCTGACGGTAGTGCCGCCTGTTGGTGGGCAGACCTTATGTACATACATTACATCATTCCCCCCAGTTCTTGGCACATCCATATTACAAGCTCAGACGGTCCGGAGCCCTTCGCTCCCTGGTTGACCGTCTCAGTACAATCCCAGTGCTTTCCGAGTCTCTCACGACTTGGGGCTGGGCGTTGACCATAGTGGGTTCTTCTGATGGGTGGACGTGAGCTGGTTGGTCGTCTAAGCTCGCAGTAGCTTCTTCCAACCGTTCTGGTTCGTCAGTGTGTCTTAGCTTGATTTGATCAATGTGTTTCCTGCACATCTGCCCATTCTTGAGCTTAACCATATACACCCAGTTACCCTCCTTATCCGTAACATTGCCCGGGAGCCACTTGGGCCATTGACCATGGTTAAGTACATACACTGGGTCATTTACAGATATGTTGCGTGACACTGCGGCGCGGTCGTGATACCACTGCTGGCATCAACGTGGGTTTTGGAATGATCATTAAGGTTAGGATGAACCAGAGAGAGCCTGGTTTTGAGGCCTCTCTTCATCAATAGTTCCGCAGGCGGGATGCCGGTGAGCGTGTGTGGCCTTGTCCTGTAAAGTATGCGTGACAGACATGTCTGCAAGAACCGTGAGTTACGCATTTCAGGCTCTGCTTGATGGTTTGAACTGCCTGCTCTGCTTGACCATTGGAAGTGGGTTTGAATGGGGCTGACTTCACGTGTTTTATGCCGTTGCGTTTCATGAACTCTTGAAACTCCAGGCTCGTGAACCACTGTCCGTTGTCGCTGACAATGATGTCTGGCAGACCATGTGTGGCAAACATGACTCTCAGGTTCTCAATGGTGGCAGGGGAAGTGCTAGATGACATGATCACACATTCTATTCATTTAGCGTATGCATCCACCACCACAAAAAACATTTTATGGAGGAAGGGGCCCACAAAGTCGATGTGGATTCTAGACCACGGTTTGGATGGCCATGACCACAGACTTAGCGGAGCTTC
Organism: Pristiophorus japonicus; assembly: GCF_044704955.1. NCBI lineage: Eukaryota > Metazoa > Chordata > Chondrichthyes > Pristiophoridae > Pristiophorus > Pristiophorus japonicus. The sequence goes on from NC_091989.1 coordinate 177,950,125, forward strand.
CTTTGGGCCATTGCTTAACTGCATGCAAGTGCTGCATTGATGCATGCATGACTCTAAGTCCGAGTCAATGCCAGGCCACCAAACATGGAACTGGAGATAGCCTTCACCATGACAATACCGGGATGCGTACTATGCAACTCCCGTACAAATCTCGCCCTGCCTTTCTTGAGCATTACAACACTATTACCCCACAGTAAACAGTCTGTAAAGTCCTGTCCCCTCAGTACAGATTCACACGAGGCATGTAGTGAAGTCAAGGTCACTCTGGACCTGCACCTTTTATTTCACAGCTCTGGACTGCTGCACTTGCCTGAGACCATTCCTTATATACCTGTCTCTTGCAAGTGCACCCCTGGTGGTAAGGTATGCTGGTGGTTACAGATCATATCTTATTACAGTCATGTATAGCATGTTAGGATACAGTTATATATAATAATGTAAGATACATGACACAGTTGGACTGGATGGAAAGCTCATCTTTGCGACGGCTGCACGGTTTGGTTTCATCACCCACTTCCTTGGGGATGGTCGACCACTACCCGTTAAGAACAGAACGTTTTACAACTGATAGGGTCGGATCCTGGCTGGTCCAGGTCTTAACTTGTTGAGCAGTGACCCTTCACTCTCAAAAGGCATCCATGACCATGAATAGCTCTGCGGGCATTGGCGATTCCACCTCCGGTGTGGGCAACGGTAACCGGCTCAATGCATCAGCGCAGTTGTCGGTGCCTGGTCTATGGTGAATGACATAATCATAGGCAGATAATGTCAGCACCCACCTCTGGATGCGGGACGATGCATTAGTATTGATATCTTTATGTTCCGAGAACAACGATATAAGCGGCTTGTGATCAGTTTCCAGCTCGAAGTGAAGCCCAAATAGGTACTGGTGCATTTTCTTACCCCATAAACACATGCTAAAGCCTCTTTCTCTACCATGCCGTAGGATCTTTCCACCTTGGACAGGCTTCGAGACGCATATGCAACTGTTTGTAGTTTGCCCTACTCGTTGGCTTGCTGGAGTACGCAGCCGACCACGCAGGATGACGCATCACAGGTCAAAACTAGACGCTTGCATGGATCATACAGTACCAGTAGCTTGTGGGAACAAAACAGATTTCTAGCCTTCTGAAAGGCTCTGTCTTGAAGTTCATCCCATACCCGGTCATCTCTTTTCCTGAGCAGCTTGTGCAAAGGCTCTAATACTGTGCTCAATTTAGGTAAGAAGTTACCGAAGTAGTTGAGAAGACCCAGGAACGAACGCAACTCCGTCACATTCTGGGGCCTGGGCGCATTTTTGATGGCCTCTGTTTTTGCATCTGTTGGCCTGTTTCCGTCTGCAGCAATCTTTCATCCAAAGAATTCAACCTCTGGTGCCATGAAAATGCGTTTCGAACATTTCAGCCTGAGTCCCACTTTGTCCAGACGACGCAGAACCTCTTCCAGATTGTGCAGGTGCTCGGCGGTGTCACGACCTGTGACTTGGATGTCGTCTTGGAATACCACGGTCCTGGGGATAGATTTCAATAGGCTCTCCATGTTTCTCTGAAATATGGCTGCCGCCGAACGAATGCTAAAAGGGCACATGTTGTAAATAAACAGTCCTTTGTGCATGTTGATGCACGTAAGTTTCTTTGATGATTCAACCAGTTCCTGTGTCATATAGGCTGACATTAGATCCAATTTGGTGAATGATTTTCCCCCGGCTAGCGTTGCAAACAGGTCATCAGCTTTCAGTAGCGGGTACTGATCTTGTGACCTTGTAGTCTCCACAAATCCTGACCGTGCCGTCGCTCTTTAACATCGGAACAATGGGGCTGGCCCATTCATTAAATTCAACCGCTGAGATGACCCCCTCGCATTGTAGCCTGTCCAATTCGAGCTCGACCTTTTCTCTCATCATGTGCGGGACCGCCCTGGCTTTGTGATCCTTTTCTGTAGGAAGAGTGGGTGAGAGCAGATTCTTGATGAGTGCATAGATCGTGAGGCCACAGACGGTGGGAAGAACTGCCCTGCGCTTGTCTGCATCCTTGTCTTTGTTTAGGTTGTTTGCCACAAAATACTGGTCAAGACGATCCGTGAAACCTCCCCAATCCTCTCCCTCATTGAATCTCTCGAGAATTCCAATAATACTCCATCGTGCTGTGCTCGCCATACTTTTGCATGGGTTCGTATTTGCCTCATCGCCATATGTACATACATTACAGTATGCCTCTCCAGCCCTTATACTTCCCGATCTGTGGAGGTGTTCTCTCACAGGTCGGGGGCGGGGGGTGGGGGGGGGGGTTTTGGCCACGATTCTCCATGGCCTGTCGCTCCAGCTCTTACACTTCCGGACTTCGTAAATCTAGGCTGACACTCCAGTGCAGAGCTGAGGGAGTGCTGCGCTGTCGGAGGTGCCCTCTTTTGGTGAGATGTTAAACCTCTGACGTCTGCTCTCTCAGGTGGCCGTAAAAGATCTCATGCCACTACTTCGAAGAAGAGCAGGGGAGTTATCCCCAATGTCTTGGCCAATATTTATCCCTCAATCAACTAACAAAAACAAATTATCTGGTCATTATCACATTGCTGTTTGTGGGAGTTTGCTTTGCGCAAGTTGGCTGCTGCGTTTCCTACATTACAGCAGTGACTACACTCCAAAAAGTACTTAATTGGCTGTAAAGTGTTTTGGGATGTCCGGTAGTCATGAAAGGCGCTATATAAATGCAAGTCTTTCTTTTAAGTCTTTTTCCTAAAGTGTGGTTCCCAGAATTAGCCACAATACTTCAAACTGGGGCCTAACCAGTGTTACATAAAGGATTAGCATAACCTTTAATAAATATTCTGTAATATTTTGAAAAGTGTGACAGATTCCTTTAGATATATACACCACTGTATTGTAATTCCATCTCTTGTTTCAGTGACACTTTCACTATTACCGTACCACAGTTTCAAAGGCAAATTGTGTTTTCTGTGAAATTGAGTTTGCAATAAATTGCTATCCTGGACATGTTCAGTGAGTGCCGCATAACTCCAGCCTGCTGCTACTTTGTAGACACCCAGGAGGGAATTATCTAACGTCGCACAGCTGCAGTCTGACCTGAAGCCCTCTCTCTGCTCGGAGCAACTGTTAACAAGTCAAGGTCAGAACCCAATATCAAAACTCGTGATTATCTCAATTTTCCCTGCGTCTCCCAACCTGTGCTGATGACAGGCTTTCTGCCCATTGCTCCACTCGCACTTTCCTGCGACAGAGATTCTCTGTGCTCGCTCTTCGAAAGCCGCTGCACCTCTTCCATATTCAATACAGGAACAATGCTCAGCCATCAGTGAAGGCAAATGCCCCATCTTAACTCCTCAGATCACACCCTCCGGCAAAGAACTGCACGCCCCCCCCCCCCTCCCGAATCTCCGTATGGAGTCCAGCTCCTCAAGGATTGTTTGCTCAGTTTAAACTCCTCCCAAATCAAAAACATTAGCAGCGTGAATAAAAGCAGCGCACAAGTTTACCGACCGAGTGATAAGCCGAGTATAGTTTCGAGATTTGATGAAAGAATACAATCCATCAGCACTTGAACATGATAGGCACACAGGCCGTGGTCTCGGGGGCAGTGTGGTGGCTTTATTGTGATAGCACTTTTCATAAGACTGCTGTAACTACAGATATGGCACAGGATTATTAATAGGTTCTCACACAACCCAGACCATAACAGAATTAGCCAAGATCACTAAAGTCCACTTATAAAATAAGCTCTGTAAAGTCAATGTTTGAAGAATTTTATTTTTGGCCTCCCTTCTCACCTTGTGCTTCTCTCTTCCTCATTTACATTTAGTTGCTACTTAGGATCATATGGGATATTTAGCACAGAAACAGGCCATTCGGCCCAACCAGTCCATGCCGGAATTTATGCTCCACTCGAGCCTCCTCCCATCCTTCCTCACCTAACTCTATCAGCATAACCCTCTATTCTCTTCTCCCTCATATGCTTATCTAACCTCCCCGTAACTGCATCTATCTACACTACTCACCTCAACCACTCCCTGTGGCAGTGAGTTCCACACTCTCATGACTCTCTGGGTAAAGAAGTTTCTTCTGAATTCCCTATTTGATTTCTTGGTGACTATCTTATATTGATGGCCTCTAGTTATGTTCTTCCCCACAAGTGGAAACACTCTCTCTGTATCCACTCTAACAAAACCTTTCATAATTTTAAAGACCTGTTAGGTCATCCCTCAGCCTTCTTTTTTCAAGAGAAAAGAGATCCAGTCTGTTCATCCTTTCCTGATAGGTATACCCTCGCATTTCTGGTATCATCCTTGTAAATCTTTTTTGCACCCTCTCCAGTGCTTCTATATCCTTTTTATAATATGTCGACCAGAACTGCACACAGTACTCTAAGTGTGGTCTAACCAAGGTTCAATGCAAGTTTAGCATAACTTCTCTATTGTTCAATTCTATCTCTCTAGAAATAAACCCGAGTGCTTAGTTTGCTTTTATTATGGCCTTGTTAACCTCTGTCGCAACCAACAGTGATTTGTGTATTTGTGTTCCGAGATGTCTTTGCTTCTCTACCCCATTTAGATTCTTACTTCCCAAGTAATAAGTGACCTCCTTATTTTTCTTACCAAAATGTAATACCTCACGCTTATCTACATTGAAATTAATTTGCCAATTTTGTGCCTAATTTGCAAATTTATTCATGATTTCTTGTCATTTGTTGCCTCAGTGTTGACTATCCCTCCCAATTTGGTGTTATCCACAAATTTAGAAATTGTGTTTCTGATTCCGAAGTCTAAGGGGTGAAAATTCGGTTGGAGGCTAATTAGGGCAATAATGGCGGTAAATTTTGCACCGGGAAATGGTTTGCGTCTGCAGCCACAAAATTCGTCTGCTAGACCCTGAGTGTGGGGCGGAGCGCTAAAGGAGGCGTTCCACACCTCTCTTAAGGCACTAGGCCGGCTGAACAACTGAAAATCCCGAGCTGAACAGCTGGCCTCAGCATGTCCTAAGAGAGGCGTCCCTGTGAGAAAACAAAATCGGTAAAAAAAAACACCAAAAACATTGCCACTACCTTGCTCACCCCACATAAACATAAAGCGCAAAAAAACAACAATCACATTTACCTCAGGTCGACATTCCTTCTCACCGCGGCCGGAACAGCTTGGACTGCCCGCTTTCCCAGGCGGTCCCACTAGGGAGCGCTACGAGGCGTTACGGGTCTCCCAGGAAAGAAATTTCAAAATGGCGTTGCAACTGGGGACATTGCACACCGGCTCGCCTCTCCCGGGCGGTACTGCTCCGCGCCCGTACAAACCCAGCACCGAATGTCCTAGCGGGGCCTGGAAGCTGGTCGGCCACACGGAAATCAATTCCACCGCCATTAGCGCCCCTCCGGGGCACCAACAGAGGTGGTGACAGACCGAAGATCCACCCCCAAATCTGTTACACGTCTGTCTTATGGTTGATTTCTCCCACATCTCCACTTGCATCTTGCCAAGCTGTAATCCCAATTAGAAACTGGGTTCAGGATACCTCGACTTAGGACCCCTACAGTAGACATACATCCTACTTTAATGAGCTTGCTCACAAGTCCACATTCTAGAGGTGAAAGGTCAGAGTGTCACACACACAAGCTCAAGAAGGAAGCTTGCAAGAACAACAGAGAAAGACTTGCATTTCTATAGCACCTTTCACAACCTCAGGATGTCCCAAAGTACTTGACAGCCAATTAAATACTTTTGGAGTGTAGTCACAGTTGTAATGTGGGAAACGCAGCAGCCAATTTGCGCACAGCAGGCTCCCACAAGTAGCAATGTAATAATGACCAGATAATGTGTTTTTAAGTAATGTTGAGGGATAAATATTGGTCAGGACATCGGAGAGAACTCTCTTGCTCTTCTTTAAAATAACACCATGGGATCATTTACACCCACCTGAGAGAGCAGACGGGGCTTCAGTTTAACATCTCATCCCAAAATGGACACCTCTGACAGTGCAGCACTCCCTCAGTTCTGTATGGGAATAATCGGTCTAGATTTGGTGATCAATTCTCTGGAGTGGGACTTGAATCCACAATGACTCAGAGGTGAGGTTGTGACCAAGGTTGGCACCACAGGGTAAAAGTGAACAAATAGTGTGGATTGCATAGGGATTGGTGAATATTTGGAACAGACTGGTTAGATATTGTTGGAAAATTAATGAGGAAATGAATAGATATTTGAAGAACAAGGGATTGAGAGGGTGTGAGAGATAGAGAAGTGCATGGGATTTTTCTAATTTTGGGACTGGTTAAATGATCGTCAATTTTTTAAATTCCTTGCTGGGATCTGGGTGTTGCTGGCAAGGCCAGCATTTATTGCCCATCCCTAATTGCCCTTGAGAAAGTGGTGGTGAGCCGCTTTCTTTAACCGCTGCAGTCCGTGTGGTGAAGGTACTCCCACAGTGCTGTTAGGGAGGGAGTTCCAGGATTTTGCCCCAGTGACGATGAAGGAACAGCGATATATTTCCAAGTCAGGATCGTGTGTGACTTGGAGGATGACTTGAAGTGATGGTGTTCCCATGCGTCTGCTGCCCTTGTGCTTCCAGCTGGTAGAGGTCGCGGGTTTGGGAGGTGCTGCCGAAGAAGCCTTGGCGAGTTGCTGCAGTGCATCTTATAGATAGTACACACTGCAGCCACGGTGCACCGATGGTGGAGGAAGCGAATGTTTAAGGTGGTGGATGGGATGCCAATCAAGCGGGCTGCTTTGTCCTGGATGGTCTCGAGCTTCGTGAGTGTTGTTGAAGCTGCACTCATCCAGGCAAGTGGAGAGTATTCCATCACACCCCTGACTTGTGCCTTGTAGACAGTGGAAAGGCTTTGGGGAGTCAGGAGGTGAGACACTCGCCACCAAATACACAGCCTCTGACCAGCTGATGTTGCCACAGTATTTATGTGGCCGGTCCAGTTATGTTGCTGGCCAATGGTGACCTCCCAGGATGTTGATGGTGGGGGATTCGGCGATGGTAATGCCGTTGAATATCAAGGAGTGATGATTAGACTCTCGCTTGTTGGAGATAGTCATTGCCTGGAACTTATGTGGCGCGATTATAACTTGCCATTTATCAGCTCAAGCCTGACTGTCGACCAGGTTTTGCTGCATGCGGGCATGGACTGCTTCATTGTCTAATGAGTTTCTAATGGAACTGAACACTGTGCAGTCATCAGCGAACATTCCCACTTCTGACCTTATGATGGAGGGAAGGTCATTGAGGAAGCAGCTGAAGATTGGAAGAATTTTAAACGACAGCAAAGAATAACTAAGAAAGCAATAAAGAAAGCAATAAAGAAAGGAAAGATAGATTACGAAAGTAAACTTGCGCAAAACATAAAAACAGATAGTAAAAGCTTTTACAGATATATATAACGATAAAGAGTGACTAAAGTAAAAGTTGGTCCCTTAGAAGATGAGAAGGGGGATTTAATAATGGGAAATGTGGAAATGGCTGAAACCTTAAACAATTATTTTGCTTCGGTCTTCACAGTGGAAGACACAAAAACCATGCCAAAAATTGCTGATCACAGGAATGTGAGAAGGGAGGACCTTGAGACAATCACTATCACTCGGGGGGTAGTGCTGGACAGGCTAATGGGACTCAAGGTAGATAAGTCCCCTGGTCCTGATGAAATACATCCCAGGGTATTAAAAGAGATGGCAGAAGTTATAGCAGATGCATCTGTTATAATCTACCAACATTCTCTGGAATCTGGGGAGGTACCAGCGGATTGGAAAGCAGCTAATGTAACGCCTCTGTTTAAAAAAGGGGGCAGACAAAAGGCAGGTAAATATAGGCCGGTTAGTTTAACATCTGTAGTGGGGAAAATGCTTGAAGCTATCATTAAGGAAGAAATAGCGGGACATCTAGATAGGAATAGTTCAATCAAGCAGACGCAACATGGATTCATGAAGGGGAAATCATGTTTAACTAATTTACTGGAATTCTTTAAGGATATAACGAGCATGGTGGTTCGAGGTGTACCAATGGATGTGGTGTATTTAGATTTCCAAAAGGCATTCGATAGGGTGCCACACAAAAGGTTACTGCAGAAGATAAAGGTACGCAGAGTCAGAGGAAATGTATTAGCATGGATAGAGAATTGGCTGGTGAACAGAAAGCAGAGAGTCGGGATAAATGGGTCCTTTTCGGGTTGGAAATCGCTGGTTAGTGGTGTGCCACAAGGATCGGTGCTGGGACCACAACTGTTTACAATATACATAGATGACCTGGAAGAGGGGACAGAGAGTAGTGTAACAAAATTTGCAGATGACACAAAGATTAGTGGGAAAGCGGGTTGTGTAGAGGACACAGAGAGGCTGCAAAGAGATTTAGATAGGTTAAGCGAATGGGCTAAGGTTTGGCAGATGGAATACAATGTTGGAAAATGTGAGGTCATCCACCTTGGAAAAAAAAACAGTAAAAGGGAATATTATTTGAATGGGGAGAAATTACAACATGCTGCGGTGCAGAGGGACCTGGGGGTCCTTGTGCATGAATCCCAAAAAGTTAGTTTGCAGGTGCAGCAGGTAATCAGGAAGGCAAATGGAATGTTGGCCTTCATTGCGAGAGGGATGGAGTACAAAAGCAGGGAGGTCCTGCTGCAACTGTATAGGGAATTGGTGAGGCCGCACCTGGAGTACTGCATGCAGTTTTGGTCACCTTACTTAAGGAAGGATATACTAGCTTTGGAGAGGGTACAGAGATGATTCACGAGGCTGATTCCGGAGATGAGGGGGTTACCTTATGATGATAGATTGAGTAGACTGGGTCTTTACTCGTTGGAGTTCAGAAGGATGAGGGGAGATCTTATAGAAACATTTAAAATAATGAAAGAGATCGACAAGATAGAGGCAGAGTGGTTGTTTCCACTGGTCGGGGAGACTAGAACTAGGGGGCACAGCCTCAAAATACGGGGGAGCCAATTTAAAACCGAGTTGAGAAGGAATTTCTGCTCCCAGAGGGTTGTGAATCTGTGGAATTCTCTGCCCAAGGAAGCAGTTGAGGCTAGCTCATTGAATGTATTCAAATCACAGATAGATAGATTTTTAACCAATAAGGGAATTAAGGGTTACTGGGAGCAGGCGGGTAAGTGGAACTGAGTCCACGGCCAGATCAGCCATGATCTTGTTGAATGGCGGAGCAGGCTCGAGGGGCTAGATGGCCTACTCCTGTTCCTAATTTTTATGTTCTTATGTTCTTGTGAAGGTGGTTGGGGCTAGAACACTGCCCTGAGGAACTCCTGCGGCGATGTCTTGGGGCTGTGATGATTGGCATCCAACAACCACAAACATCTTCCTTTGTGCTAGATATGACTCTAGCCACTGGAGAGTTTTCCCCCTGATTTGCATTGACTTCAGTTTTACTCGGGCTCCTTGATGCCACACTCAGTCAAATGTTGCCTTGATGTCCATGGCAGTCACTCTCACCTCACTTCTGGAATTCAACTCTTTTGTCCATGTTTGGATCAAGGCTGCAATGAGGTCTGGAGCCGAGTGGTCCTGCTGGAACCCAAACTGAACATCGGTGAGCAGGTTATTGGTGAGTAAGGGCTGCTTGATAGCACTGTCGATGACATCTTCCATCAGTTTGCTGATGATTGTGAGTAGACTGATGGGGTGGTAATTGGCCAAATTGGATTTGTCCTTTTTGTGGACAGGACATAACTGGGCAGTTAACCACTTTTACCCGGGATGGCAGGATTGACATATGAGGAGAGACTGGATCGGTTGGGCCTTTATTCACTGGAGATTAGAAGGTTGAGAGGGGATCTCATAGAAACATATAAAAGTCTGACGGAACTGGACAGGTTAGATGCAAGAAGAATGTTCCTGATGTTGTGGAAGTCCAGAACCAGGGGACACAATCTAAGGATCAGGGGTAATCCATTTAGGACTGAGATGAGGAGAAACTTCTTCACTCAGAGTGTTGTTAACCTGTGGAATTCCCTACCGCAGAGAGTTGTTGATGCCAGTTCATTGGATATATTCAAGAGGGAGTTAGATATGGTCCGTACGGCTAAAGGGATCAAGGGGTATGGAGAGAAAGGAGGAAAGGAAGACTGAGGTGAATGATCAGCCATGATCTTATTGAATGGCGATGCAGGTTTGATGGGCCGAATGGCCTACTCCTGCAACTATTTTCTATGTGTCTATGTTTCTATGAAAATGCCAGTGTTGTAGCTGTACTAGAACAGCTTGTCTTGAGGTGTGGCTAGTTACATAAGAACATAAGAACATAAGAATTAGGAACAGGAGTAGGCCATCTAGCCCCTCGAGCCTGCTTCGCCATTCAACAAGATCATGGCTGATCTGGCCATGGACTCAGCTTCACTTACCCGCCCGCTCCCCATAACCCTTAATTCCCTTATTGGTTAAAAATCTATCTATCTGTGACTTGAATACATTCAATGAGCTAGCCTCAACTGCTTCATTGGGCAGAGAATTCCACAGATTCACAATCCTCTGGGAGAAGGAATTCCTTCTCAACTCAGTTTTAAATTGGCTCCCCTGTATTTTGAGGCTGTGCCCCCTAGTTCTAGTCTCCCCAACCAGTGGAAACAACCTCTCTGCCTCTATCTTGTCTATCCCTTTCATTATTTTAAATGTTTCTATAAGATCTCCCCTCATCCTTCTGAACTCCAACGAGTAAAGTCCCAGTCTACTCAATCTATCATCATAAGGTAACCCCCTCATCTCCGGAATCATCCTCGTGAATCGTCTCTGTACCCCCTCCAAAGCTAGTATATCCTTCCTTAAGTAAGGTGACCAAAACTGCATGCAGTACTCCAGGTGCGGACTCACCAATAACCTATACAGTTGCAGCAGGACCTCCCTGCTTTTGTACTCAATCCTTCTCGCAATGAAGGCCAACATTCCATTCGCCTTCCTGATTATCTGTTGCACCTGCAAACTAACTTTTTGGGATTCATGCACAAGGACCCCCAGGTCCCTCTGCACCGCAGCATGTTGTAATTTCTCCCCATTCAAATAATATTCCCTTTTACTGTTTTTTTTCCCAAGGTGGATGACCTCACACTTTCCGACATTGTATTCCATCTGCCAAACCTTAGCCCATTCGCTTAACCTATCTAAATCTCTTTGCAGCCTTTCTGTGTCCTCTACACAACCCGCTTTCCCACTAATCTTTGTGTCATCTGCAAATTTTGTAACACTACACTCTGGCCCCTTTTCCAGGTCATCTATGTATATTGTAAACAGTTGTGGTCCCAGCACCGATCCCTGTGGCACACCACTAACCAGCGATTTCCAACCCGAAAAGGACCCATTTATCCCGACTCTCTGCTTTCTGTTCACCAGCCAATTCTTATCCATGCTAATACATTTCCTCTGACTCCGCGTACCTTTATCTTCTGCAGTAACCTTTTGTGTGGCACCTTATCGAATGCCTTTTGGAAATCTAAATACACCACATCCATCGGTACACCTCTATCCACCATGCTCGTTATATCCTCAAAGAATTCCAGTAAATTAGTTAAACATGATTTCCCCTTCATGAATCCATGTTGCGTCTGCTTGATTGCACTATTCCTATCTAGATGTCCCGCTATTTCTTCCTTAATGATAGTTTCAAGCATTTTCCCCACTACAGATGTTAAACTAACCGGCCTATATTTACCTGCCTTTTGTCTGCCCCCTTTTTTAAACAGAGGCGTTACATTAGCTGCTTTCCAATCTGCTGGTACCTCCCCAGATTCCAGAGAATTTTGGTAAATTATAAAAAATGCATCTGCTATAACTTCTGCCATCTCTTTTAATACACTGGGATGCATTTCATCAGGACCAGGGGACTTATCTACCTTGAGTCCCATTAGCCTGTTCAGCATACCCCCCTAGTGATAGTGATTGTCTCAAGGTCCTCCCTTCTCACATTCCAGCGGCAGTTGGTGAGAGGGGAGCGACCTATCAAAAGCCCAGTGGGAGATCGAGAGCCAGCGGCAGTTGGTGAGAGGGGAGCGACCTATCAAAAGCCCAGCGGGAGATCGAGAGCCAGCGGCAGTTGGTGAGAGGGGAGCGACCTATCAAAAGCCCAGCGGGAGATCGAGAGCCAGCGGCAGTTGGTGAGAGGGGAGCGACTTATCAAAAGCCCATTGGGAGATCGAGAGCCAGCGTACCGGTGCAGCTACAGCGGGAGAGAAAGCAAAATAGAAGTAGAAAGTAATCAAAAAGTGACGTCACAGCCAATGGGGTAAGTGATTGGCTGGTGATTGGTGAGTAGCTTTTCTTTTATTTTTTATATCAGTAAGTGAACTGTAACATTGTTATTACCAATTTAAGGGTATCTAAGGTTAAGACATGGTAGGAGAGCTCGGCCATGTAATATGCTCCTCCTGTACCATGTGGGAACTCGGGGACACTTCCGGTGTCCCTGGGCGCTACGTGTGTGGGAAGTGTATCCGCCTCGAGCTCTTGATGGTCCGCGTTGCGGAATTGGAGCTGAGGGTGGATTCACTCTGGAGCATCCACGATGCTGAGAATGACGTGAGTATCACGTGTAGTGAGTTGGTCTTACCGCAGGAGACGGGTCCACAGCCAGATAGGGAATGGAAGACCAGCAGGAAGAGCAGTGCAAGAAATATAGTGCAGGGGTCCCCTGTGGTCATCCCCCTGCAAAACAGATACACTGCTTTGAGTACTGTTGGGGAGGATGACTCATCAGGGGAGGGCAGCAGCAGCCAAGTTCATGGCACCGTAGGTGGCTCTGCTGCAAAGGAGGGCAGGAAAAAGATTGGGAGCGCGATAGTGATAGGGGATTCGATGGTGAGGGGAATAGATAGGCGTTTCTGCGGACGCAACCGAGACTCCAGGATGGTATGTTGCTTCCCTGGTGCAAGGGTCAAGGATGTCTCGGAGCGGGTGCAGGACATTCTGAAATGGGAGGGAGAACAGCCAGTTGTCGTGGTGCACATTGGTACCAACGACATAGGTAAAAAAAGGGATGAGATCCTACGAAAAGAATTTAAGGAGCTAGGAGCTAAATTAAAAAGTAGGACCTCAAAAGTAGTAATCTCGGGATTGCTACCAGTGCCACGTGCTAGTCAGAGTAGGAATCGCAGGATAGCGCAGATGAATACATGGCTTGAGCAGTGGTGCAGCAGGGAGGGATTCAAATTCTTGGGGCATTGGAACCGGTTCTGGGGGAGGTGGGACCAGTACAAACTGGACGGTCTGCACCTGGGCAGGACCAGAACCAATGTCCTAGGGGGAGTGTTTGCTAGTGCTGTTGGGGAGGAGTTAAACTAATATGGCAGGGGGATGGGAACCAATGCAGGGAGACAGAGGGAGACAAAAATGAGGCAAAAGCAAAAGACAGAAAGGAGTTGAGGAAAAGTGGAGGGCAGAGAAACCCAAGGCAAAGAACAAAAAGGGCCACTGTACAGCAAAATTCTAAAAGGACAAAGGGTGTTAAAAAAGCAAGCCTGAAGGCTTTGTGTCTTAATGCAAGGAGTATCCGCAATAAGGTGGATGAATTAACTGTGCAAATAGATGTTAACAAATATGATGTGATTGGAATTACGGAGACGTGGATCCAGGATGATCAGGGCTGGGAACTCAACATCCAGGGGTATTCAACATTCAGGAAGGATAGAATAAAAGGAAAAGGAGGTGGGGTAGCATTGCTGGTTAAAGAGGAGATTAATGCAATAGTTAGGAAAGACATTAGCTTGGATGATGTGGAATCTATATGGGTAGAGCTGCAGAACACTAAAGGGCAAAAATCGTTAGTGGGAGTTGTGTACAGACCTCCAAACAGTAGTAGTGATGTTGGGGAGGGCATCAAACAGGAAATTAGGAGTGCATGCAATAAAGGTGCAGCAGTTATAATGGGTGACTTTAATATGCACATAGATTGGGCCAGCCAAACTGGAAGCAATACGGTGGAGGAGGATTTCCTGGAGTGCATAAGGGATGGTTTTCTAGACCAATATGTCGAGGAACCAACTAGGGGGGAGGCCATCTTAGACTGGGTGTTGTGTAATGAGAGAGGATTAATTAGCAATCTCATTGTGCGAGGCCCCTTGGGGAAGAGTGACCATAATATGGTGGAATTCTGCATTAGGATGGAGAATGAAACAGTTAATTCAGAGACCATGGTCCAGAACTTAAAGAAGGGTAACTTTGAAGGTATGAGGCATGAATTGGCTAAGATAGATTGGCTAATGATACTTAAGGGGTTGACTGTGGATGGGCAATGGCAGACATTTAGAGACCGCATGGATGATTTACAACAATTGTACATTCCTGTCTGGCGTAAAAATAAAAAAGGGAAGGTGGCTCAACTGTGGCTATCTAGGGAAATCAGGGATAGTATTAAAGCCAAGGAAATGGCATACAAATTGGCCAGAAATAGCAGCGAACCTGGGGACTGGGAGAAATTTAGAACTCAGCAGAGGAGGACAAAGGGTTTGATTAGGGCAGGGAAAATGGAGTACGAGAAGAAGCTTGCAGGGAACATTAAGGCGGATTGCAAAAGTTTCGATAGGTATGTAAAGAGAAAAAGGTTAGTAAAGACAAACGTAGGTCCCCTGCAGTCAGAATCAGGGGAAGTCATAACGGGGAACAAAGAAATGGCAGACCAATTGAACAAGTACTTTGGTTCAGTATTCACTAAGGAGGACACAAACAACCTTCCGGATATAAAAGTGGTCAGAGGGTCTAGTAAGGAGGAGGAACTGAGGGAAATCTTTATTAGTCGGGAAATAGTGTTGGGGAAATTGATGGGATTGAAGGCCGATAAATCCCCAGGGCCTGATGGACTGCATCCCAGAGTACTTAAGGAGGTGGCCTTGGAAATAGCGGATGCATTGACAGTCATTTTCCAACATTCCATTGACTCTGGATCAGTTCCTATCGAGTGGAGGGTAGCCAATGTAACCCCACTTTTTAAAAAAGGAGGGAGAGAGAAAGCAGGGAATTATAGACCGGTCAGCCTGACCTCAGTAGTGGGTAAAATGATGGAATCAATTATTAAAGATGTCATAGCAGCGCATTTGGAAAATGGTGACATGATAGGTCCAAGTCAGCATGGATTTGTGAAAGGGAGATCATGCTTGAAAATTCTTCTGGAATTTTTTGAGGATGTTTCCAATAAAAGGACAAAGGAGTACCAGTTGATGTGGTATATTTGGACTTTCAGAAGGCTTTCGACAAGGTCCCACACAGGAGATTAATGTGCAAAGTTAAAGCACATGGGATTGGGGATAGTGTGCTGACGTGGATTGAGAACTGGTTGTCAGACAGGAAGCAAAGAGTAGGAGTAAATGGGTACTTTTCGGAATGGCAGGCAGTGACTAGTGGGGTACCGCAGGGTTCTGTGCTGGGGCCCCAGTTGTTTACATTGTACATTAATGATTTAGACGAGGGGATTAAATGTAGTATCTCCAAATTTGCGGATGACACTAAGTTGGGTGGCAGTGTGAGCTGCGAGGAGGATGCTATGAGGCTGCAGAGTGACTTGGATAGGTTAGGTGAGTGGGCAAATGCGTGGCAGATGAAGTATAATGTGGATAAATGTGAGATTATCCACTTTGGTGGTAAAAACAGAGAGACAGACTATTATCTGAATGGTGACAGATTAGGAAAAGGGAAGGTGCAACGAGACCTGGGTGTCATGGTACATCAGTCATTGAAGGTTGGCATGCAGGTACAGCAGGCGGTTAAGAAAGCAAATGGCATGTTGGCCTTCATAGCGAGGGGATTTGAGTACAGGGGCAGGGAGGTGTTGCTACAGTTGTACAGGGCCTTGGTGAGGCCACACCTGGAGTATTGTGTACAGTTTTGGTCTCCTAACTTGAGGAAGGACATTCTTGCTATTGAGGGAGTGCAGCGAAGATTCACCAGACTGATTCCCGGGATGGTGGGACTGACCTATCAAGAAAGACTGGATCAACTGGGCTTGTATTCACTGGAGTTCAGAAGAGTGAGAGGGGACCTCATAGAAACGTTTAAAATTCTGACGGGTTTGGACAGGTTGGATGCAGGAAGAATGTTCCCAATGTTGGGGAAGTCCAGAACCAGGGGTCACAGTCTAAGGATAAGGGGTAAGCCATTTAGGACCGAGATAAGGAGAAACTTCTTCACCCAGAGAGTGGTGAACCTGTGGAATTCTCGACCACAGAAAGTAGTTGAGGCCAATTCACTAAATATATTCAAAAGGGAGTTAGATGAAGTCCTTACTACTCGGGGGATCAAGGGGTATGGCGTGAAAGCAGGAAGGGGGTACTGAAGTTTCATGTTCAGCCATGAACTCATTGAATGGCGGTGCAGGCTAGAAGGGCTGAATGGCCTGCTCCTGCACCTATTTTCTATGTTTCTACGTTTCTATGTTTTCCTGTGATCAGCAATTTTTGGCATGGTTTTTGTGTCTTCCACTGTGAAGACCGAAGCAAAATAATTGTTTAAGGTCTCAGCCATTTCCACATTTCCCATTATTAAATCCCCCTTCTCATCTTCTAAGGGACCAACATTTACTTTAGTCACTCTTTTCCATTTTATATATCTGTAAAAGCTTTTACTATCCGTTTTTATGTTTTGCGCAAGTTTACCTTCGTAATCTATCTTTCCTTTCTTTATTGCTTTCTTAGTCATTCTTTGATGTTGTTTAAAATTCTCCCAATCTTCTATTTTCCCACTAACCTTGGCCACCTTATACGCATTGGTTTTTAATTTGATACTCTCCTTTATTTCTTTGGCTATCCACGGCTGGTTATCCCTTCTCTTACCGCCCTTCTTTTTCACTGGAATATATTTTTGTTGAGCACTATGAAAGAGCTCCTTAAAAGTCCTCCAATGTTCCTCAATTGTGCCACCGTTTAGTCTGTGTTTCCAGTCTACTTTAGCCAACTCTGCCCTCATCCCACTGTAGTCCCCTTTGTTTAAGCGTAGTACGCTCGTTTGAGACACTACTTCCTCATCCTCAATATGTATTACAAATTCAACCATACTGTGATCACTCATTCCGAGAGGATCTTTTACTAGGAGATCGTTTATTATTCCTGTCTCATTGCACAGGACCAGATCTAAGATAGCTTGCTCCCTTGTAGGTTCTGTAACATACTGTTCTAAGAAACAATCCCGTATGCATTCTATGAATTCCTCCTCCAGGCTACTCCGTGCGATTTGATTTGACCAATCGA
Organism: Pristiophorus japonicus; assembly: GCF_044704955.1. Taxonomy (NCBI): domain Eukaryota; kingdom Metazoa; phylum Chordata; class Chondrichthyes; family Pristiophoridae; genus Pristiophorus; species Pristiophorus japonicus. The sequence continues at coordinate 177,967,293 of NC_091989.1, forward strand.
TATGTAGGTTAAAATCCCCCATGATTACTTCTGGATCACAAGTCTTCAGCACGACAGCCGGGCTGTTGTTGGGGCCTATAACCTTTGCTCTATCCAGTATGCTCAGCCGTTTCTTGATATCACGTGGAGTGAATTGAATTGGCTGAAGACTGGCTTCGATGATGGTGGGGACCTCAGGAGGAGGCTGATATGAATCATATACTCAGCACTTCTGGCTGTAGATGGTTGCAAATGCTTCAACCTTGACTTTTGCATTCATGTGTTGGGCTCCGCCATCATTGAGGATGGGGATGTTCATGGAGCCTCTTCCTCCCGTTAGTTGTTTAATTGTTCACCACCATTCACAACTGGATATGGCAGGACTGCAGAGCTTTGATCTGATCCGTTGATTGTGGGATCGCTTAGCTCTGTTTATAGCATGCTGCTTCTGCTGCTTTGCATGAATGTAGTCCTGTGTTACAGCTTCCCCAGGTTGGTACCTCATTTTTAGGCATGCCTTGTGCTGCTCCGAGTCCCCAGATGTTATTAAGGAGGGCTTTGCAGAATCGATTAGGCTGGGTGTGCCATTGTCATGTCCCGAGCTGGTGCCGAGGTCGATGCCGAGTGGTCCATCTGGTTTTATTCTTATTATTGTTTATCGTAGCATTATTTCTTCCAATCATGCACATTTCACGGCATTATCATTGAATCATAGAATCTTACAGCACAAACAGAGGCCATTCGGCCCGTCATACCTCTGCCGGCTCTTTGAAAGAGCTGTCCACTTTAGTCCCACACCCCAGCTTGATCCCCATAACCCTGCAAGTTAGTCCCTTTCAAGTACATGTCTAATGCCTTTGGAATGTTGCTATTAAATCTGTTTCTACCATTCTTTCAGGGAGTGCGTTCCAGTCTTAACAGCCCTCTGTGTGAAGACATTTCTCCTCATTGTTCCTCTCGTTCTTTTGCCAATTATTTTAAAATCTATGACCTTTGGTTACAGACTCACACGCCAGAGGAAATAGTTTTCCCCTAAAATAAAAATAGAAAAATGCTGGAAATACTCAGCAGAAAGGTCATTGACCTGAAACGTTAACTCTGTTTCTCTTTCCACAGATGCTGCCTGACCTGTTGAGTATTTCCAGCATTTTCTGTTATTATCTCAGAGTTCCAGCATCCGCAGTCTTTTGTAAGTGTTTCTCCCTGCTTGCTCTATCAAAACTCCTCATAATTTTGAATATCTCTATTGAGCCCTCCCTTTGCAACCCCTGTTTGCGTTATTCTGACCTACTTCCTGTGTGGGTAGGATCTGTTCATTTTAACTTCTGCCCGATAGTTCAGGTTTCAGTTCCAACAGTTCATCCATAAAAAGTCTCAAGCAATTTTACCTCAAGGTAGCTTAAGTTTCAAGCGTGCGTTCTGAATCCGTGCTTTGCCTTGGGTTCAGGGGAGCCACTCTTAGTGCCTGGCACAGGTTCAAATGTCTGGGATAGCATACTGTCAGGAACAGATTTAGTGTATGTAAAAAGGAATTTCACAGGGACCAAAAAATAATTACCTACAGCTCACATTTCATGTAGTTGATATGATCTGAGTGTCACAACTGGGCTCAACTTCTCTGTCTGCAAGTATCTGCCGTAAACATGTTCGCCTGGAGTGGAGAGCCATCAAACGCAGGCAGTCAGATGTGTCTGTATTGACAACATCACTATTCCATTATATTGTTTGACGAAGCATCGATTTTGGATAGTTGTAAAATTGTCAGAAAACCACAGTTGCCACAATCTTCTGATGTACTAATAGGAGCTTAAATGCTCCAACTGTTGAGATATAATAGGGAGAAACGGAGGAGGGGGGAAGCGGGGGGGAAATCGGGCTACTAATGCCTGCTACTAATCGCTATTCCCAGCAAAAAAATACATGTGTGGATCTTGGGTGAGGAGAGGATCAGACCAGGTGGTGCTGGCCCCACTCCCTGCTGGTGTATACTGCTGACACTCATTGTCAAGGGATAAACTTGAAGAATAGATATTTAGCTCAAATACTGGAGAGATGCCATGTGCTCGGAGAACTGTATGCCTACCACAGGATGCCAGCCATCACTCAGTTGGTAGCACTCTCGTCTTTGAAGTCAGAGGGTTATGGGTCACACTCCGGAGATTTGGGCACAACATTTACTACACTCCAGTACAGTGCTGTGGGACTGCTGTGCTGTCAGAGGCGCCATCGTTCACATGAAACGTTAACCCGACTGTCTGTCCTCTCAGGTGGATGCAACAGATCCCACGGCACTATTTCGATGAAGAGCAGGGGAGTTCTCCCCACTGACTTGGCCAATATTTATCCCTCAATCAACATCACTGAAACAGATTATCTGGTCATTATCACAATGCTTTTTGTGAGAGCTTGCTGTGTGCAAATTAGCTGCGATGTTTCCTACATTACAACAGTAACTATACTTCAAAGAAAGTACTTCATTGGCTGTGGGGCATCTTAAGATTGTGAAAGATGCAAGTTTTTATTTTTTATGAGTCACCAACTTGAGAAAGGAAGGGAGAAGAAATGAGAGAAAAGCATTTTCTGAGCAAGGTCCATCAGACTCTTTTCTCTGATACACAAGGACATGAGAAATAGGAGCAGGAATAGGCCATTCGGCCCCTCGAGTCTGCTCTGCCATTCAATAAGATCATGGCTGATCTTCGACTTTCCTGCACTATCCCCTTATCACTTGGGTCCCTTAATATACAAAAATCTACTGACCTCTGTCTTAAATATACCCAACGACTGAGCCTCCACAGCCCACCGGAGTAGAGAATTCAAAGATTCACCACCCTCTGAGTGAAGAAATTTCTCCTCACCTCAATGCTAAATGACTGACCCCTTATTCTGAGACTGTGACCCCCCCGGTTCTAGACCCCACATGAAAACAATTGAAGATGAAAGTTTGCACTTCAAGGTTCCTGGTGCACACTGGGAAAGCACATCAGGAAATTGCACCTCCCCAGTGAGTAATTTTCCACCCCTGAACTGAATGGCTTGAACTGCCCAAGCAGAACATTTCCAATTTAGTTCCCCGCAGGGGTTGAGTCTATGGTACACAATTGGCCACAGTTAGACACCAAATGCTAGCAGCACAGTAGCAGTTTCAGGCAGAAGTTCACCCTCGGTCCATCTCGCCCTGGGGAGGCGGAAATGAAATAAATTGGCATGGGTTCCCAGTGTGAAGTGTGTGTGTGTGCTCATGTGGAGGTCAAATGCATATTTTAGCTGAACATCATCAACATCATAGAAAAATAGAAACATAGAAAATAGGTGCAGGAGTAGGCCATTCAGCCCTTCGAGCCTGCACCACCATTCAATATGATCATGGCTGATCATGCAACTTTAGTACCCCATTCCTGCTTTCTCTCCATACCCCTTGATCCCTTTAGCCGTAAAGGCCACATCTAACTCCCTTTTGAATATATCTAATGAACTAGCCTCCACAATTTTCTGTGGTAGAGAATTCCACAGGTTCACAATTCTCTGAGTAAAAAAGTTTCTCATCATCTCGGTCCTAAATGACTTACCCTTTATCCTTAGACTGTGACCCCGGTTCTGGACTTCCCCAACATCGGGAACATTCTTCCTGCATCTAACCTGTCCAATCCTGGCCTGTCCATCATAGGCAGTCCCTCGGAATTGAGGAAGGCTTGCTTCCACTCTAAAAATGAGTCCTCAGGTGGCTGAACAGTCCAATACAAGAACCACAGTCCCCGTCACAAGTGGGACAGATAGTCGTTGAGGGTAAGGGAGGGTGGGACAGGTTTGCCGCACGCTCTTCCCGATGCCTGCTGCGAACACAGCCGAACACAGACAGGAAGACAAAGTGATGCATCCCATTCTATATTCACGTGCACCTTTTTGCTAAAGGTTACAAGCAAACACACCCCCCATGTAGCCATCACACACCCCTCCCATGTGAAAGCAGAATCAGGTTTGGCTGTGATGTGTGCACTGTCCCCAGTTGAATAGCCCACCGACATTCACTGTTTAGGCTCCCATATATAGAGATAACTAAGGTTCCCAGTGCCAATGGTGCTGTCCCCCAGCAAAGTGATGATTTTTGAGCGATAAGAGAGTAAAGGATTATGGGGAGCGGGCAGGGAAGTGGAGCTGAGTCCAAGATCAGATCAGCTATGATTTTATTGAATGGCGGAGTAGGCTCGAGGGGCCAAATGGCCTACTGCTCCTCCTATTTCTTATGTTCTTATGATGAGTAACATCAGGGCCGGTGGCAGCAGGAGAGAGGGGATGAAAAATTGTCAAACAAACAAGACACTCTTCATGATCCAAGCATAACTTGGAGCCAAGTTTAACTGGTTCAGTATTTATTCCGATTCAACTGTAGGACTTTTATTATGAATACTAAGAGTTCATTTTTTTAATGTATTTCAAGCAAAAGAACAAAACTCAACATCACATTAATGTAAAAAAATTCTACATTGCCAAGAATATTTTCCTGATGACCAGCAAATGTGTCGGATAAATTTTACAAATCAATGAAATGAGGGAGTAGATTTCTGTCTTCACCTCCTGGGCGGTAATCTAGCTGAACGGATCACCCGTCCTTTATAGAACCCGACCGACTTTCATTCCTTTGAAAGGGATTTTGACATTGGTGCTTGTTTGGTGCAGGGAAGAGTGTTTGGGTCTGCAACACGTATTAAGGTTGTGGGTTCAAGTCCCACTCCAGAGACTTGAGCACATAATCTAGGACTGACATTTCAGTGAAGTACTGTCAGATGTGTCGTCTTTCAGATGAGAGCTAAAGTCTGCTCTATCAGGTGGTCATGAAAGATCCTATAGTACTACTTCGAAGAAGAGGAGCAGTGGAGTTTTCCTGGGTGGTCCTGGCCAATATTTATCCTTAAACAGATAATAAACATCATTAAAAACAGATTATCTGGTCATTATCACATTGCTGTTTGTGGAACCTTGCTGTGTATAATATGGCTGTTGTGTTTCCTACATTCATCAGAGACAGTCCCTCGAACAAGAATGACTTGCTTCCACACCAAAAGGGATGAGTTCATAGATGTCAATGGAGGACCTGATATTCCAGTCCTGAACTCCAGGGGTGGAAGATGCCTGTGCGTGGATTTCTTTAACATCAGCCACCACACGGCCTTGACATAGCTGGGTCTTTATCCAGTGGCAAGGGTAAACCAGGACAACCTACATTATAACAGTGACTACAATCTTTTTTAAAGTATTTCATTGGCTGTCAAGCGCTTAGGAATATTCCGAGGTTGTAAAAGATGCTATATAAATGCAAGTTCTTTTTTCTTTTTCACATTGCTAAAACCAACTCTCTTATTCCAGCAGCAACCCTAGGGTTCAGTGGATCTGCTATTGAGATAAAGGAGAGGACTCAGTAGACAATCGTCACCGTATCATGATCACAACGAAACAAACGCTAATATAGAAGCTTCAGTGGTGTTTTCCTGTTCCCATTGCACTGAGAAATCAGAATCAAGATGAGAGCGATTGATACCATATGTTATGAAACAGACCACACTAGATTGCACAAGAACACTGGTGAAATGGATTCAAATTTCATAAACCCTCAGGGAAGACTCAACAGGAAAGATCAGACACTTGGAGGAACCTTACACCTTATGCAACAAACTAGGAATCAGGCCGTGTACTTTGCACCCTGTCTAACACAATACAAGGGCAAGTGTCTATTGATAACACTGTGCCAGCCAAAAGATTGGACGCGGGGCGGGATTTATGACAGGATTCACAGCAAATTTTCTACCTTACAGCAAACAGAGTTTATTTACTCAGCAGACAGAGTCTCATCATCATCATAGGCAGTCCCTCGGAATTGAGGAAGACTTGCTTCCACTCTTAAAATGAATCCATAGGTGCCTGAACAGTCCAATACGAGAACCACAGTCCCTGTCACAGATGGGACAGATCGTCGTTGAGGGAAGGGGTGGGTGGGACTGGTTTGCCGCACGCTCTTTCCGCTGCCTGCGCTTGATTTCTGCATGCTCTCCGTGACGAGACTCGAGGTGCTCAGTGCCCTCCCGGATGCACTTCCTCCACTTAGGGCGATCTTTGGCCAGGGACTTCCAGGTGTCAGTGGGGATGCTGCACTTTATCAGGCAGGCTTTGAGGGTGTCCTTGTAATGTTTCCTCTGCCCACCTTTGGCTCGTTTGCCGTGAAGGAGTTCCGAGTAGAGCACTTGCTTTGGGAGTCTCGTGTCGGGCATGTGGACAATGTGGCCTGCCCAGCAGAGCTGATCAAGTGTGGTCAGTGCTTCAATGCTGGGAATGTTGGCCTGGTCGAGGGCGCTAATGTTGGTGTGTAGATTACACAAGAACAATGGTGAAATGGATTCAAATTTCAGAAACCCTCAGTGAAGACTCAACAGGAAAGACACTTGGAGGAACCTTACACCTTATGCAACAAAATAGGAATCAGGCCGCATACTTTGCACCCTGTCCAACACAATGCAAGGGCAAGTGTCTATTGACAACACTGTGCCAGCCAATGGGTTGGAAGCAGGGCGGGATTTACGACAGGACTCACAGTAAATTGTGTACTTTACAGCAAACAGAGTTTATTTACTCAGCAAACAGAGTCTGCTTAAACAACGCACAACAGTCTACAGAATCTATTTCAAGAGAATCTCTACAAACTACAGCAAACAGACCTCAGGACCGAAACTCTAGCAATTTTTCCCAATAAAAGCAGGGATGATTTCTCCAGATATATATAGTGAATGGAGAGGATAGTGATACAATACAAAACTTGGTCATTGCTCCAGCTAAATGCAATGAGTGCAGGGTTCTAACAATGTGCTAAGACCCGGTAAGAAGATACCAAAATAGTTCAGGAGTCCTAGAAATGACCGCAGCTCCGTCACATTCTGTGGTCTTGGTACGTTTTTGAATGCCTCCGTCTTCGAATCGGTGGGCCTGGTGCCGTCTGCCGTGATTCTTCTCACCAGGAACTCCACTTCAGGCACCAGGAAAACGCACTTCGAGTGCTTTAGCTTGAGCCCCACATGATTAAGCCGACTGAAAACCTTCTCCAGGTTCTGCAGGTGCTCGACGGTGTCCCGACCTGTCACCAAGATGTCGTCCTGGAAGACGACAGTGCACGGGACCGACTTCAGCAAGCTTTCCATGTTCCTCTGGAATATCGCCGCGGCCGATCGAATCCCAAACGGGCATCTGTTGTAAACAAAAAGACCTTTGTGCGTGTTGATGCAAGTGAGGCCTTTCGATGATTCCTCCAGCTCCTGCGTCATGTAGGCCGAGGCCAAGTCCAGCTTCGTGAACGTTTTCCCTCCCGCCAGCATCGTAAATAGATTGTCTGCCTTCGGTAGCGGGTATTGATCCTGCAGTGAGAAACGATTGATAGTTACTTTGTAATCACCACAGATTCTGACGGTGCCGTCTCCCTTGAGGACTGGAACAATCGGACTGGCCCACTCATTGAATTGGATTGACGAAATGGTGCCCTCTCGTTGCAACCTGTCCAGCTCGATCTCCACCCTCTCTCTCTCATCATGTAAGGTACTGCACTCGCCTTGTGATGGATGAGTCGCACCGCCGGAATTAAATGGATCTGCACGTTTGCTCCTTGGATGCCCGGTTCGAACAGCGAGGGGAACTTGCTTAGGACCTGGGCACATGAGGTGTCATTGACGGATGAAAGCGCTCGGACGTCGTTCCAGTTCCAGCGTATCTTTCCCAGCCAGCTCCTGCCGAACAGCGTGGGGCCATCGCCCGGTACCACCCAGAGTGGTAAATCATGCACCACTCCATCGTAGGAGACCTTTACAGTAGCACTGCCAATTACGGGAATCAGTTACTTGGTGTACGTTCTAAGTTTGGTACAAATGGGAGTCAGGGCTGGCCTTGATGCTTTTTTGCACCACAACGTATTGAATGTCTTTTTACTCATTATGGACTGGCTTACGGCCATGTCCAGCTCCATGGACACCGGGCGTACATTTAATTCAACCTTCAGCATTATCGGGGGAGACTTTGTGGTAAATGTGTGCACCCCATATACCTCTGCCTCCTCGGTCTGAGACTCTGGTGCGTCATGATCCACCGTGGATCTGTCCTCCTTTGCAACATGGTGGTTTGCAGGATTGGCAGGTTTTGCAGCTCGCCTGCACATACGTTGGAGGTGTCCCATTGTTCCACAGCCCTTGCAAACGTATCCTTTGAAGCGGCATGAATGGAATCGATGATCACCCCCGCAGCGCCAACAAGGTGTTAATTGCCTTGTATTCACCACCCTTGATGCGGACTCTGAGTCATCTGCGGACGTGCAGCTACAGGCATGTGAGTCCTGCCATTTATATTTCGATTCGAAAACAACATTACCTTGTTTACAGTTCTTGCAGCAGCACTAGTTTGCGGGGAAATTTGTTTGGTATTGTCACTGGTGGAGATAAACGCCTGGGCTATCGCTATGGCTTTACTCAAGATTGGGATCTCTACAGTCAAAGGTTTGCGAAGTATTACTTCATGGCCAATGCCAAGTACAAAGAAGTCTCTGAGCATATGCTCCAAGTGTCCTTCAAATTCGCAATGTCCTGCAAGGCGCCTTAGCTCGACGACGTAGCTCACCACTTCCTGGCCTTCAGACCTCTTGTACATGTAGAACTGATACCTTGCAATCAGAACGCTTTCCTTCGGGTTTAGATGCTCCTGGACCAGTGTGCATAACTCATCGTATGACTTGTCTGTGGGTTTTGCTGGAGCGAACAGGTTTTTCATGAGGCCATATGTTGGTGCCCCACAAACGATTAGGAGGATCGGCCTTGGTTTTCCTTCTAGCTCGTTGGCCACGAAGTATTGGTCAAGTCACTCCACGAAGGTTTCCCAATTATCTCCCTCCGAAAATTTCTCCAGGATGCCCACAGTTCTCTGCATTGTTGCATTGGGGTTCGTCTTCTGTATCTCGTCGCCAGTTGTTATGTCTTGGATAAGAAGTCAGACTAGATACTGCAAGCTCAAAGTAAGTGTGACCTTAGTCCTTTATTACAGATCTCAGAGTACCTCTCCAGCCTGTGAGGCCTCCTTATATACAGGTGCTCCCAAGGGATTGTGGGATCCCTTGGGACCCCAGGGGATAAGCCCTCTTGTGGTTAGTCATGGTAATTACAGGTTTACATACATACACAACAGTTACATACACATTATGTTATCCTGGAATATTTAACTCCCAATCATGACCCGCTTGCAGCCATATCTCAGCAATAGTCACCAGTCTTACCTTCCAAGTTGTATTTGAGCCTCTAATTCATTCACTTTATTCCTTATACTCCATGTGTTACTATACAAACTCATATTTGGGCAAGAGTCTTTCGGCCTTGATGCTGTCATTCTCACACTGTTTAACTTAACACGTTTTGTATTTCTCACTCCTGCTGTAACTGCTTTAGTTATTTTAGTATTCCCTTGACCTGGAGTATCGATATCACTGTGTGTGATCTGAACTCTGCTCTTATCCCTTTTTAAAAACTTTGAACTGTCATTTTTACTATTGCTTCTGACAGAGTGCAACTCCCCCCACTCCCCAATTTATTTGGTTCAAGTCCTTTTTACCATCCTATTTATCCTTTCCACTCGGACCTTGGTCCCAGCCCGGTTCAGGCACAGCTCCTCTCCTGTCCCAGAACTGGTGCCAGTGTCCCATAAAATGGAAGGAGGAGTTTCATACCTCATTGTCAACAGAAATCGTGCTGTGCTTTATGCACTGGAGGAGATCTGGCTGTACGAACATCAAAACCAATGAATTAATCCCACAGTGGAGACAAAGGCCGTAATTTTCGCCAGGGAGGTGGGTTGGGGGCGGGGGGCACCCGAGGCAGGCGGGTTTACCGTAGGCCCTGCTGACTTTAACGGCAGGGCCTGATTTGCACGTGACGGCCTCAGACTCCCGCCCTCAGCCAGCCAGATTGAGAGGCTGGCTGGCTGGCTGTGGGCGGCTGGGCCTGAAGACGCGAGGGATCGGTCTGGGGCAAGGGTTCATCACGGGCATCAGTGCTCGCGTGAGGGGGTCAGGGGTCGGTGGGATCAGCATCGATGATTGCGGGAGGGTGGTTCGGTGGGGTTGGGTGGGTCAGCATTGGGGATCAGCATTGCGGAGGGGGTGGGGGGGGGGGGGGGTTGTCGACAGGACCGGGGTCAGTCACCGGAGAATTGTGACCGACCTTAGCATCTTCAGTGGGGCGGGAGGGAGGCCCCATGGTGGGGATCGGAGGCCTGGGAAGGTGAACGGAGGCCTAGTTGGATATTCTCCGATCTCGCGGGATGGCTTAGATAAGGTGCTTGGATCCAGGAGGTGGGTATAAAGCCCCTTACCCCCTGGGTGCAGCTGTCCCCACCTCAGTTTAACTGCCGGCTTTCACGAATTGTGTGAAACCCGTCCACAATCAATTAAATTCAAAATGGAGTGGAAAAAAAGAGGCTTCCGGCCTCATTACAATATTTAAATTGACTTTGTGCCCCCTGGCAGCTGGTTGGTCGCCCACAACCCCCATCCTGCCTCTGGGAAAACCAGAAGTGGCCGGATTGGAGGTGGGGTCAGGTCGGGAATCCCATTTTTAACAATGCAACTGCCCCCACGGGTCAAACCCATCCATTTTATTTCGGGGATAATTCCGGCCAAACAGTGCAGTTTTGGGTGCGCATGAATGCAAAAATAGCAGTATGACTGAAAAACATTGGAAACGCTAAGCAAGTCAGTCAGCATCCGTGGGCAGAACTGCTGTCGGACATGGCTCAGTTGGTAGCACTCTCGTATCGGAGTCACAACATTGTGGATTCAAGCAACACCCCAGAGACTAGCGCATATCACTCTCAGTACTGAGGGTGTATTGCTCTGAAAGGGTGTCATCTTTCAGATGAGCTGTTAAACCAAGGCCCCCATCCTCTCTCTCAGGTGGCTGTAAAAGAATCCATGGTACTAATTGAAGAAGAGCAGGGTAATTCTCCCAGTGCCCGAGTCAACAACCAACACCACTGAATAAAAAATGGATTGGGTCATTTATCTCATTGCTCTTTCTAGGACTTTGCTGTGTGCAAAATGATGGACATGTTTACCTACATTGCAAAAGTGACTACACTGGCAATGAAGTGCTTTGTGATTTCATGAGGCGTGAAATGTGATATACAAATGCATTTCTTTCTTAAGTTCATAATTCAGATGTAGAACTAAAGATTGCCAGGGCTGACTGTATAAAATCACTGAGGGTGAAATTGGTGTTCAGCAGTACCATAGTGGTACCAGGCCCTCAAAACTGCCACCAAGCTCATGGTCTACAGGGCTGTAGTAATACCCGCCCTCCTGTATGGCTGAGAGACATGGACATGTACAGTAAACACCTCAAGTCGCTGGAGAAATACCACCAACGATGTCTCCGTAAGATCCTACAAATCCCCTGGGAGGACAGACGCACCAACATTAGCATCCTCAACCAGGCCAACATCCCCAGCATTGAAGCACTGACCACACTTGATCAGCTCCGCTGGGCAGGCCACATAGTTCGCATGCCAGACCCGAGACTCCCAAAGCAAGCGCTCTACTCGGAACTCCTTCACGGCAAACGAGCCAAACGTGGGCAGAGGAAACGTTACAGGGGCACCCTCAAAGCCTCCCTGATAAAGTGCAACATCACCTGTGACAGAGACTGTGGCTCTCGTATTGGACTGCTCGTCCACCTAAGGACTCATTTTAAGAGAGGAAACAAGTCTTCCTCGATTCCGAGGGACTGTCTATGATGATGATGATGATGATGATGATGAGTGGTTATATCACTGGACGAGTAATCCAGAATCCTGGATTAATTATCCAGAGACATGAGTTCAAATCCCATGGCAGCTGGGGAATTTAAATTCAATAAGTCTGGTATAAAAAGCTAGTGTCAGTAATGGTGACCATGAAACTACCGGATTGTCGTAAAAACCCATCTGGTTCATTAACGTCCTTTAGCGAAAGAAATCTGCCATCCTTAACTGGTCTGGCCTAAATGTGACTCCAGACCCTCTGAAATAGCCTAGTAAGCACTCAGTTGTATAAGACGGCTCACCACCTCCTTCTCCAAGGCAATTAAGAATGGGCAATAAATGCTGGCCTCGCCAGGGATGCCCACAGCCCGTGAACGAATAAATAAAATTACAATTTTAAAAAGTAGCGCATACAGGGTGCTAAGAATCGGTAGCCATTTTGCACCCTCACGCTTTCTTGATTCCATTGACTTCCGTGGTAAAACTAATCGAGTGCGGTGTAAAACGGGCTGCCAATTCGCTATCGCCTGTATTGTGCGGCCGCTGAGCAACAATTCCACCTGCACTGATTGGCGGGTCATATTAAGAAACTGTGGGCAGAATCCCCATGATATTCTATCCGTGCGCCTCTGATTTCTTGTTCACGGGGCGCGGAGGAGATTTTCTCTATTCACTGTTTGTACTGAAATTGTAAGCCAGAGGAGAGATTGAGTAGACTAGGCTTACATTCTCCAGTGTTTAGAAGAATGAATGAGAGGTGATGTCATTGAAACATACAAAATTCTTACAGGGCTTGACAGGGTGGATGTCGGGAGGATGTTTCCTCTGGCTGGGGAGTCTAGTACCAGGGGTCACAGTCTCAGAATAAGGGGTGGGCCATTTAGGACTGAGATGAGGTGAAACTTCTTCACTCAGAGCATGATGAATCTTTGGAATTCTCCAGCCCAGAGGGCTGAGAAGGCTCAATCATTAAGTATATTCAAGACAGAGATCGATAGATTTTTGGATATTAAGGGAATCAAGCGATATAAGGTATTGGTGAGGCCACACCTGGATGCAGTTTTGGTTTCTATATTTACGAAAGGATATACTTGCTTTGGAGGCAGTTCAGAGAATGTTCACAAGGTTGATTCCGGAGATGAGGGGGTTGGCTTATGAGGAAAGGTTGAGTAGGTTGGGCCTCTACTGATTGGAATTCAGAAGAATGAGAGGTGATCTTATCGAAACGTATACGATTATGAGGGGGCTTGACAAGGTGGATGCAGAGAGGATGTTTCCGCTGATGGGGGAGACTAGAACTAGAGGGCATGATCTTAGAATAAGGGGCCGCCCATTTAAAACAAAGATGAGGAGAAATTAATTCTCTCGGAGGGTTGTAAATCTGTGGAATTCACTGCCTCAGAGAGCTGTGGAAGCTGGGACATTGAATACATTTAAGACAGAAATAGTTTCTTAAACGATAAGGGGATAAGGGGTTATGCGGAGCGAGTGGGGAAGTGGAGTTGAGTCCATGATCCGATCAGCCATGATCTTATTGAATGGCGGAGCAGGCTCGAGGGGCCATATGGCCTACTCCTGCTCCTATTTCTTATGTTCTTATGTTAAGAGATATGGGGACAGTGCAGGAAAGTGGAGTTGAGTCCATGATCCGATCAGCCATGATCGTATTGAATGGCAGAGGGGTCGAATGGCCTACTCCTGCTCCTATTTCTTATGTTCTTATGTTAAGAGAGTAGAAGAAGCCGAAGGCATGGCTGCCAATGTAGGGCCAAACGGAGGTAGGGAGTGGGGTAGGGATGGTGATGCAAAAGGAACAGTGAGTTGGGAGGGGGGAGGTTGCATTTATACAGCACCTTTAATGTGGTAAAATGTCCCAAGGTGCTTCACAGGAGCATCATCAAACTTTGACACTGAGCCACATAAGGAGATATTAGGACATGTGACCAAAAGCTTGGTCAAAGAGGTACATTTTAATGAGCATCTTAAAGGAGAGAGCAGCGGTGAGACAAAGAGGTTGGGGGTGGGAATTCCAGAGCTACGGGCCTAGGTAGCTGAAGGCACGGCCACCAATGGTGGAGCGATTATAATCGGGGATGCTCAAGAGCCCAGAATTGGAAGAGCGCAGAGATCTCAGGGAGTTGTGGGGCTGGAGAAGATTACAAGAGATAAGGAGGGGTGAGGTCATGGAGGGATTTGTAAGCAAGGATGAGAATGAGAATTTTACAAGTTAAAAATTTTAAAAAGAGAGGTTTCAGAGATATAACTCAATTACTGCTGGAGGCAATATTAGCCTTATTCTTCATTTTTTTTGTGGCCATTGATTCCTTGACTATTTCCTTTCCCTAATGAAATCAAAGCTCATTGCACCTTCTCCAACTCTTAATTCAATGCAAGCGTGCCAGTAGCAACAGCAACAATCTGACTAAGCCCAACATGCACATGTACTTCTCACACTGTTGTACGAAGATTAACTCCTCATAAAGTAAATTGGTCCTATTCAGAACATCCATTCAACACTTGCTGGCACTTCATGAAATCAGGCTAATGTCAAGCAGGTGCTAGCTTCCTGACTCTGCTCTCGTTGACAAAAAAAAAACACACAAGAAACCCCACTGTAATGCAGAGCACAAAAAAAATCTAGGCTGACAGTCTAGTGCAGTGCTGAGTGAGTGCTGCACTGTCGGAGGTGCCGTCTACTGGATGAGACATTAAACTCAAGTGGACTGCTCTCTCAAGTGGACATTAAAGATTCCATGGCATTATGATGGGTTTTTTGCTTAAGAATTCATAACAACACATTGCTATTAAGAACTAGTTGGTTTATTTGCACATGTTTAACAATCACATTGCACATTACCGGTTCATCCACCAGGCTCACAACCACCTGCCTCATTGTGGACCGGATGCACTTCTTCCGCTTAGGGCAGCCTAAGTGGAGGAAGTGTATCTGGGAGGGCGCTGAGCACCTGGCTGTGGTTTTATTGAGTCTTCTGAACATCACGTGACTGGCTAAGCCACTCACAACTCAACAGCTCTACAAACCAGTGAGCATACTCACTGGTGCATACATTACACCCACAATCCAAATTATTTTTCCCTTTCTTTAAATAACCAATTTCAGTTATAGAATGATTAGTAGGTCAGTTATACCACACAGCTTGCATTCATGTATCACAGTTTTGGCTGCGCATGACTGGAAATTGGGTCGTGTGTTTCAGGTCTGAAGTTGCCTGAATTGAATTTGTGCAACTGATGTGAAAGAAAGAAAGAAAGAGTTGCATTTATATAGCGCCTTTAACAAACTCAAGCACTTTACGGCCAATGAAGTATTTTTGAAATGTAGTCATTGTTGTAATGTAGAAAACACGGCAGCCAATTTGTGCACAAGCAAGCTCCCACAAACAGCAATGTGGTAATGACCAGATAATTTGTTTTTAGTGAAGTTACTTGAGGGATAAATATTGACCAGGACACCGGAGATAACTCCCCTGCTCTTTTTTGAAGTAATGCCATGGGATCTTTAATGTCCACTTGAGAGAGCAGACCACTTGAGTTTAACGTCTCATCCAAAAGACGGCACCTCCGACAGTGCAGCACTCACTCAGCACTGCACTGGAGTGTCAGCCTAGATTGTTTTGTGCTCAAATCCCTGAACCCACAACCTTCTGTCTCAGAGACGAGAGTGTTGAGCCACAGCTGACACTATTGAATGGCGGAGCAGGCTCAAGGGGCCGAATGGCCTACTCCCGCTTCTATTTCTTATGTTCTTTGCACCTCTGTCAAGCATTTGGAAATGGAGGGAACGTTACTAAAATAACCGAAGCAACGAAAAAACACAACGGTTCAAAGCAATTATCTAGAGAAAACTTGATCTATGTCCAGCCTTATTTAAATCTTTAAGTGGCCCAAATCTGTTTATTTTGTTATAATTATCACCTTTTACCGTGAATAATACATTGGAGTTTCAAAAGCCAATTAGGCTCACCATCGAACAATAATCCCCAAATGAGAAGGTTGATGCCTTTGTTTTACATAGGAGATGCTGGAGCATCCTGGATTTTAGTAAAGAGGCATTGATTACTTCCAGCCATTCATTTGAGGGGATTAATTAATTTATGAACTTGTCATTTCAATTTATTGACTGAACCATCCTCCGCGCTGGATTTCATTATGACCCATGAAAACAGTTTCGGCCATTATTGTGTTTTATCTAATTGTCCTCTTTGTACCACAAACAAAAGTTCAAAGGTTGAAGACTGTTGCCCCCTCAAGGCATTTGCCGCGAAAAGAAAATTTAATGAGAAAGGTGACATTATTCACAATGGCACGCTCAGATTTGTTAAAGGGGGTATTCCAGGGGCTAATGTCATGTGGAGTCGCTGGATGTCTTGTGTGAGGAGTAATCAGTGTGTAAGCAGCTAATAGGTTATTAGATTTAAAGAATTCTGCACCCTTAGTTAAGCCGCATTTTCACCGAATGAATGGAAGGTTAAATTGTCATGTTTCATTATGTTATGCCAGCCTAAGCAGCTTCTGAGTCCATGATTAATGCATGACTGTATTTTATAGGTACAGCAGGATCCAACATAGGAAGCACTGAGGTAAAGATCTGAATGCAATTTGACATAAAAAAACCCCAGCTTAACTCCAAAAAATAATTACATCAGTTCATAATTTATAAAGTTGGATATCTCAATTTAAGTTACGGCCAAGTATTTCTGGCAATGGTATCTTGTCCACTCCTACACAAAAGCATAGAAATTAGGAGCAGGATTTGGCCATTTGGCCCCTCAAGCCTGCTCCGCCATTCAATGAGATCATGGCTGATTTTCTACCTCAATTCCACCTCCCCCCACATTATCTCCATATCCCTTGATTCCCTTAATATCTAATTCTGAACTGTTAGATCTATCTTCGATTCCCTCCTCCCCTTCCCGAAAATCTAGAGGCTCTTGTAAACCAAGTCTGGCATCACCTAATGACTCTTCTTCTTAGGCAGTCCCCCGGAGTCGAGGATGACTTTCTTCCACACCAAAATTAGTTCTAATGTGACTGATGAGCCCAATGCAGGATCTACAGTCTCTGACACAGGTGGGGCAGAGGGTAGTTGGAGGGACTGGTGGGTGGGGTGCTTGATTTGTTGTACGCTTCTTCCGCTGTTTGTGCTTGGCTTCCGCGTGCTCCCGACGAAGAGATTCGGAAGTGTTCGGTGCCTTCTCGGATGCTTCTCCTCTACTTTGAGCGGTCTTGGGCCAAGGATTCCCAAGAGTCAGTGGGGATGTTACATTTTTTCGAGGAGGCTTTGAGGATGTCCTTGAAGTGTTTTCTCTGTCCTCCTGGGGCTCGCCTGCCGTGACGCAGCTCAGAGTAGAGTGCTTGTTTCGGGAGCCTAGTCATCATAGGCAGTCCCTCGGAATTGAGGAAGACTTGCTTCCACTCTAGAAATGAATCCTTAGGCGCCTGAACAGTCCAATACGAGAGCCACAGTCCCTGTCAAGGTGGGACAGACAGTCATTAAGGGTAAGGGAGGATGGGACTGATTTGCCGCATGCTCTTTCCGCTGCCTGCGCTTGATTTCTGCATGCTCTCGGCAATGAGACTCGAGGTGCTCAGCGCCCTCCTGGATGCACTTCCTCCACTTAGGGCGGTCTTTGGCCAGAGACTCCCAGGTGTCAGTGGGGATGTTACACTTTTTCAGGGAGGCTTTGAGGGTGTCCCTGTAACGTTTCCTCTCCCCACCTTTGGCTTGTTTGCCGTGAAGGAGTTCCGAGTAGAGCGCTTGCTTTGGGAGTCTCGTGTCTGGCTTGTGGATAATGTGGCCTGCCCAGCGGAGCTGATCAAGTGTGGTCAGTGCTTCACTGCTGGTTGGCCTGGTCGAGGATGCGAATGTTGGTGCGTCTGTCCTCCCAGGGGATTTGTAGGATCTTGCGGAGACATCGTTGGTGGTATTTCTCCAGCGACTTGAGGTATTTACTGTACATCGCCCACATCTCTGAGCCATACAGGAGGCTGCACTGGCGCGCTGGAGGTGGTGTTGTATCTTGTCATCAATGTCTGCTCTAGTTGATAAGAGTCCCCGAGGTATGGGAAATGGTCCACGTTATTCAGGGCCGTGCCGTGGATCTTGATGACTGGGGGACAGTGCTGTGCGGCAAGGACAGGCTGGTGGAGGACCTTTGTCTTATTGATGTTTAGCGTGAGGCCCATGCTTTCGTACGCCTCAGTAAATACATCGACTATGTTCTGGAGTTCAGCCTCTGTATGTGCGCAGATGCAGGCATCGTCCGCGTACCGTAGCTCGATGACAGAAGTTAGGGTGGTCTTGGACCTGGTCTGGAGACGGCGAAGGTTCAACAGGTTTCCATTGGTTCTATAGTTTAGTTCCACTCCAGTGGGGAGCTTGTTGACTGTGATCTGGAGCATGGCCATGTATCAGGCATGTGGACAATGACTACTAATTATTACTTCCGGATTCACTTCATCTCTCCTGCTCTTTTCGGGTCAGTTCCTCATAATGGGCCCAATTTTTCCCAACCCCTTTTTTCGGCGCATTTAGGGTAAATGCGCCGAATTTGCGCGCTGGAAACGGCGCCGAAAAAAAGTGGCCCCATCCTGCCCGCTCTGCCGAGTCTCTGGTGTCCCAGGGTGGCGTAGATAGTAAAGTGGGGGGGAGGGCGGAGCAACAGCCCAGCGCAGAAAACACTGCTGGCAGCTGCGCGCATGCACAGTGGAGTCTGCGCACATGCTCCTCGCCCTCCCAGTGTGTCCTGCAACTGTGAGCAGGACCCGATGCTCGCAGCCCCTATCCCCGGCTGAAGGGACGCCCCGATGTTCGACTGGTGAGTGGGGAATATCCTGCAGTATTTATTCAGGTTTGCTCAGAGTTTTCAGAAATTGAATGCATCATAAACAAAGTCTAAAAGTTGGGAATTTGGGTAAAAGTTGGGAATTTGATAAGTGGGAATTTGGTGCAGAGGGGAAGGAGTTTCTGTTTTTTGGCTTCAATACTTATAGTGGTTCATGTTACATATTTAAATATTTCATATTATCTGTCTATAACTTAAACTATATCAAGTAATAAGTTAAAAAACTATAAGCTAAGTTGATTAAATGTTGAAAGGTTGTTTCTCCTGGCTGAGATTATCCACTTTGGACCCAAGAAAGATAGATCAGAATAAATGGTGTGAAGCTCGGAACTGTGGTGCTTTAACTGTACTAACCTGAGACGAATTCTTAACTGCCCGCAATGTTTTTCAGAGCTGGCCACATATGCTGACCTAAGTCAATTTGGAGTAAGTTTTAGCTGGCCAAAGTGGCATAAATGGTCAAAACTGGCGTAAGTGGCTGGGAACGCCCCCTTTTGAAAAAAAAACTCAACTAAAAAAAATCGTACCTAACTGAGTTACTCTGGAGCAAGTTTATTGGGGAAAATGGTGCTTTTTAGCTTACACCAGAAAAAACAACTTACTCCAAACAAATTGGAGCAAGTCATGGCCAAAATTGGGCCCATTGTGTTGGCTGTTACGCAGTTCCTGCAGTTCACTTTCTTTCTCAGCTTCTTGATGTGCTCTCTGAATGTCAGTGTTCGGTCTAATGTGACCCCAAAGTCCTACAGATGCTCGTATTGCTCAGGGTTGTGTTAACTTGGGTTGCCTTTGTTTTATACAGGAGAAGCCAGTGCATCCTGTATCTTTTTAAAGAGTCATTGATTATTTTCAGCCACTCATTTGCAGGATTAATTAATTTATGAAGGAGTTTTTCTTTTGCCTGCAGGCGTTTCAAAAACAACAACTTGTATTTATATAGCGCCTTTCATGACCTCAGGATGTCTCAAAATGCTTCACAGCCAATTAAGTACTTTTTGAAGTGAAGTCACTGTTGTACTGTAGGGAAACGGAAGCCAATTCGCACACAGTAAGATGATAATGACCAGCTCACCTGTTTATGGTGATGTTGATTGAGGGATAAATATTGGCTCAGGACATCTGGGGATAACTCCCCTGCGCTTCTTCGAAATAGTGGAATGGGATCTTTTGCGGCCATCTGAGATGGCAGACGGGGCCTCGGTTGAACGTCTCATCCGAAAGACAGAAAGACAGTCATCCCGGTATTCTGGCCTGGATTTGAAGCCAGGCCCCAGAGGTGAAAAGCCACCATCTAATCCCTTGTAACATCCATTATTCTCTGTTGCCTACAGTATACTCATAGTGACTGCTTATCAGTCAAGCACCAATACAATAAGGTAAAGTGTGCAGTTGGAGGCTGATAACTTAAGGGTGGAGGGGAGACCAAGGAGGAAGGGAAGGATGTGTCGGGGTCTGCGCACACCATTGACGTCATAAGCAGTGTGGCAATTCAGAAAAGCGATAAGAGATTTTGAATTAATGAAGGAAGGCAAAATATTTATTTTTATATGAACAACATTGTAGATTGGCTGTTATCCCAGTGAATAAATAGCAACAAGGTATGGTTAATGCAACAAAAGTGCTGTGACTACAAGCTCAAGGTTATGTAAACTACTGGCACTGAAGATTAAGAACTATTTATTGCTAGTTCCTGTGCTGAGCGGCAAGGAGCATTACTAGCGCAGACTGAAATAGCGAGGAATGGAGAGATTCCCACCGCCTCAAACTTTGCTGAGCTCCTGATCTGGCTCGTAGTGCTGCATGGAAGCACTGAGCATGAGCATCTATCCTGGGGGCACACCAGGGTGTTACAGCATGCCTTTTAGTGTTGGGCTAAAGATGGAAGCCAAGCAGGTTCCACGAGATGCCTGGTCCAAGAAGACCCAGAGAAGGAGCAATGAACGTGAAACAAATATTCAAGGATTTATTACCCTCAATATATAAATGTAATTGCTATTATTCTAAGCATTATTTTAATAAAAGGGAGTACATAGTTTTCCCTCCTGTTTTCAATAATGTATTCAATAATATGGCCAACTGTCTTGCCTATAAACTCAGGAATAAGGTAGCATAGTGATTATGTTACTGGACGAGTAATCCAGAGGCCTGGACTAATGATCTGGAGACTTGAGTTGAAATTCAATTATTTAAATAAAATCTGGATTTTTTTTTAAAAGCTAGTACAAGTAATGGTGACCATCAAACTACTGGATTGTCGTAAAAAGCCATCTGGTTCACTAATGTCCTTACCCGGCCTGGCCTATCATCATCATCGTAGGTAGTCGGAATCGAGGAAGACTGGCTTCCACTCTAAAAGTGAGTCCTTAGGTCCAATATGGGAATTGCAGTCTCTGTCACAGATGGGACAGACAGTCGTTGAAGGAAAGGGTGGGTGGGAAGACTTGTTTGCCGCACGCTCTTTCCGCTGCCTGCGCTTGCTTTCTGCATGCTCTCGGCGATGAGACTCGAGGTGCTCAGCGCCCTCCCGGATGCTCTTCCTCCACTTAGGGCGGTCTTTAGCCAGGGACTCCCAGGTGTCGGTGGGAATGTTGCATTTTATCAAAGAGGTTGGCCTATATGTGACTCCAGACCCACAGCAACGTGACTGCTCTCTGAAATTGCCGTTCAGTTGTACCAAACCGCTACGACAAAGTTACTGTGGGAGCACCTTTACCACACGGACTGCAGCGGTTCGAAAAGGCGGCTCACCACTACCTTCTCAAGGGCACTTAGGGACGGGCAATAAATGCCGGCCTTGCCAGCAATGCCCATATGCTGCAAACTAAGAATTTTTTTTTTAAATGACAGCATCTCAGAGGTCATGGCCCCAGGAAACCTTGTATTTATGGGTATTCAAGACTTTTGTTGGAACACGATTTTAGCATTTGGGTTCAAGACACTCCTGACCTCTGAAATTTTAATTGCTCAATTCCTCCTCTCCTGTCCTCACCCTCAATCTCAATAACAACAACTTGTATTTATATAGCACCTTTAATGTAGTGAAACGTCCCAAGGCGCTTCACTGGAGTATTATGAGATAAAAAAATTTGACACCGAGCCACATAAGTAGAAATTAGTGCAGGTGACCAAAAGTTTGGTCAAAGAGGAGAGTTTTGAAGGAGGAAAGAGAGATAGAGAGGAGGAGCGGTTTAGGCAGGGAGTTCCAGAGCTTGGGGCCTAGGCACCAGAAGGCACGGCCACCAATGGTTGAGCGATTATAATCAGGGATGCTCAAGAGGGCAGAATTAGAGGAGCGCAAAGATCTCGGGGGGTTGTGGGGCTGAAGGAGATTACAGAGATAGGGAGGAGCGAGGCCATGGAAGGATTTGAAAATAAGGATGAGAATTTTGAAATTGAGGTGTTGCTTAACCAGAAACCAATTCAGGTCAGAGAGCAAAGGGGCGATGGGTGAGAGGGACTTCGTGCAAGTTAGGACCGGCAGCCGACTTTTTGATCACTTGTAGTTTACGTAGGGTAGAATGTGGGAGACCAGCCAGGAGTGTGTTGGAATAGTCAAGTCTAGAGGTAACAAAGGCATGGATGAGGGCTTCAACAGCGGATGAGCTGAGGCAAGGGTGGAGACGGGCAAAGTTATGGAGGTGGAAATAGGCGGTCGTAGTTATGCTGCGGATATGTGATCGTAAGGTAATTTCAGGGTCAAATTGGTTGTGAACAGTCTGGTTCAGCCTCAGTCAGAAGTTGGGGAAGGGGGATGGAGTCAGTGGCTCAACTCACCTCAGACAAGGGAAGCAGACCCTATACCTTGAAGGTTGCTGTACACAAACTTGGATCTAGGTTGGAGGACCTCGCTGTTCACATTGAATGGTCGTTGTTCACAGATCAAATTCCATTACTACTGGTCCCGATGCTGTTTCTTCTTCCCCCTGTGTCAGCTTCACAGGGACTTGGTAGCACCCTAGCCTCTGATCCAGAAGGTTAAGGGCTCAAGCCCTTGGAGGGACTACAGAGGAACTGTGCAGGGCATAACGTGAAGCCATTGGTGGAGATGCTCAAGCTACGATTGGATAGATAAGAATGGAACTAGGCCAAGGCAAGTCCCTCAGTTGGACCACAGAGGAGAAACATTGGCGGAGGATGGTGTGGTCACCCACATCAGAGGCTGCAGGGAGGTCAAGGAGGACGAGTGGGGACTGCGCACCATGAAGAGTCACAGACACTGAATAAGGTTGAATAAGGTTGTTTCAGTGCTACAGCAGGGACTTAAACCGCAAGATCCTACAAATCCCCTGGGAGGACAGACGCACCAACGTTAGCGCCCTTGACCAGGCCAACATCTCCAGCATTGAAGCACTGGCCACACTTGATCAGCTCCGCTGGGCAGGCCATATCGTCCGCATGCCTGACACAAGACTCCCAAAGCAAGCGCTCTACTCGGAACTCCTTCATGGGCAAACGAGCCAAAGGTGGGCAGAGGAAACGTTACAAGGAAACCCTCAAAGCCTTCCTGATAAAGTGCAACATCCCCACTAACACCTGGGAATCCCTGGCCAAAGACCGCCCTAAGTGGAGGAAGAGCATCCGGGAGGGTGCTGAGCACCTCGAGCCTCATCACCGAGAGCATGCAGAAATCAAGCGCAGGCAGCGGAAAGAGCGTGTGGCAAACCAGTCCCACCCACCCTTCCCTCAACGACTGTCTATCCCACCTGTGACAGGGACTGTGGTTCTCGTATTGGACTGTTCAGCCACCTAAGGACTCATTTCTAGAGTGGAAGCAAGTATTCCTCGATTCCGAGAGACTGCCTATGTTGATGAAACTGGAGTGGAAATATTCAAACATTAAGTTGCAGGAAAGATGGGCACGGATTTGAAGGCGGCAACATGTTCAAGGCCTTTGGAGAGGAACGGGAGTTTGTAGATGGGGCAGGTGTTTGTCAGGACTAGAGACTCCATTCAAGCCAATCAGGTAGTTGCAAATGCATCTCTTTACTTGAATAAGTAATTCAGTGATCTTCCCAAATGGCCGAACGATTTTGTCCAAGGAATCGCTGAGCTCTATACACGAGGAAGGTTCAATGTCCTCTCCTTGCTGAGTTGGTTGATGCCAACCAGGTCCCAAGTTAAAATCCTTGTCTCTGCTGAATTAGGTGTTCTCAGCTACATTTGGCTTCAAGGGCCCATGGGACAAGGAGGAGGGAATGGCCAGGGTGTCTACTCCTGGACATTATCCAACAGCTTCTGCTGGGAATGCACATGTGCGGAGTTTGAGTAAAGAGGGCATGAGACAAAGAACATGCATGTATACAGCGCCTTTCACAACCCCAGGACATCCCAAAGCACTTTACAACCAATGAAGTACTTTTTGGAGTGTAGTCACTGTTGTAATGTAGAAAACACGGCAGCCAATTTGTGCACAGCATGCTCCCACAAACAACACTGTGATAATGACCAGATGATCTGTTTTACTGATGTTGGTTGTGGGATAATTATTGGCCAAGATACTGGGGACAACTTCCCTGCTATTCTTCAAAGTCTGTCAGGGGGTCTTTTATGTCCACCTGGGAGGGCAGAGGGGGCCTCAGTTTAGCGTCTGATCTGAAAGACGACAACCTCTGTCAGCGCAGTGCTCCCTCTGATCTGCACGGAAGAGTCAGCCTGGATTATGTGCTCAAGTCTCTGGAGTGTGACTTCAACCCACGACCTTCTGACGTTGAGGCGAGAGTATGACCCACTGAGCCACGGCTGACACGTCGGGTTGGATTTTCGGCTTTGCTCATTTCGGGGCGGTAAAGTTTGCGCCCGGGAACAGTTTGCGCCTCAGTCAGCAAAATTGGGCAGCTGGGCCCCGAGTGTGGGGCGGAGCACTAAGGGAGGCGTTGTACACCTCTCTTGGGGCGCTAGGCCGGCTGAGCATGCGAAAATCCCGAGCAAAACAGCCGGCCCGGGAGCACTCGAGGAGAGGCCCGGGGAGGAAAAAAACCACCAACAACATTCCTAATCCATAGCCCACGCCGCCACAACATAAATCGCAAAAAAAAAGAAAAAACAATCACACTTACCTGAGGTGAACATTAGTTACCTCACTGCAGCCGGTATAGGTTGGACCGCCCACTTTCACAGGTGGTCCCAGCAGGGCGCGCGACGTGGCGCTAAGAGTCGGGCAGGACTCAAAAATCAAGCCGGTGTCGCAACCAGGGAAGTTGCACAGCGGCTCGCCTCTTCCGGGCGGTAATGCTCCACGCCTCGCCGAGATCGGCCCTGAAAACCCCGGCGGGGCGCTGGAAGCTGACTGAGCTCACAGCCACCATTGCTACCCCTCTGGGGCGCTAACAGAGGCGGACAAGACCAAAAAATCCAGCTCTTTTGAGTTCAGAAGCAATGCCCCTGCAATCAATGTCCACTCACTGTTTAAAAGGCTTGCAGGCGAATAATTAGCGAAATGTGGGAGGGGGGGACTGATGTGACGGTACTGAACCCCACAAGGATTCAACATCGTCAGCAGAGGACACAAGTGGAGAAAATTGACAAGGAGGAAAGGGAAAGCAATCCAATTAGGCCTCTGCCAAGCCAAAAATATTATAGTAAAATTCTGTTACAGTGTACTCTTTTTATGGTGTATAGTTTAAAATGTCCCAGTAGCTATTTAGACAGCTCCCAATATGTCAAACTCTTCTTATAATTAAGTGTTGATGTAGAAAATACAATTTCATTATACAGTGAATACTATAATAACAGCTTCACTTAAAACAGTTTTTAAAAGCTCAATAAATCTCCCCAACATATTTTTTTATCCCTTTCCATTAAATAAAAATAAAAAAATAAACATTACATGGAGCTGCTCTCAGACAATCAATCAAATGCTTCACATTCTCACCGGGTCCCTCTCCTGCAAGGGCAGGAGTCGTGTCGTCGGAGCTCATTCCCAGTGTTATGTATTAATGCTTGGGGGGTCACCAGACACCAGAGGGCGCCGCAGTCGGAGGTCATCGGGCTGTATGCATGTGGCATGTGTGCTTGGTCACCTGTATATAAGCTGGGTGTCTTTGTCACGCGGGGACTCTTGAGCTGGAATAAAGATGGATCAGGTTGCACAGGAACCAGACTCTTGAGTCATTACAATTTGGACGAGGTAATTTAAGAACCTTCGCATGCACAATGGACACTGTTGGAATCCTGGAGAGATTCGTGGAGGGCGAGGATTGGACGGATTTTGTCGACCGCCTGGATCAGTATTTTGTGGCCAACAGCATGGAGGCAGAGGCCTACGCAATAAGGCGCAGGGCATTTCTCCTCACCATTTGTGGTCCGAAAATTTACGGCCTCATGAAGAATCTTCCCTCACCTGTACGTCCAATGGAAAAAGGGTACAAGGAATTGTGTACGTTGGTGGGTAACCATCTGAAGCCAAAAGAGGGGATCATCATATCACACTACCGTTTCTACACACATGTTGTGCTGAGGGCCAGAACGTGTCGGGATTTGTCGCCGACCTGCGACGCCTGGCTGAGCCGTGTAAGTTCGGGAACATGCTGGAAGACATGCTGCATGATGTCTTTGTGATAGGCATCAGCCAGACTGCGATCCTCAGGAAGCTGTTGGCTGCAGAGATGCTGGATTTGAAAAAGGCCATCGCGACTGCCCAGGCATGCATGACGACGGATGATAATTTGAGGCAGATATCATCGACGAGTTGGAGTTCCACAGCAAGTCCTGTAAACAAGATGGCGTCGTCTTCGGGCAGAGCTGCTTACGCAAAACCTGCTGCTGCTCAGAACCCGCCAACAGGTTCGATCCAGATTTCACCCTGTTGGCATTGTGGGGGCAATCATTGGCCTCATCAGTGTTGGTTTAGACAATACTCATGCAATGGATGTTCGAAAGTGGGGCATCTTCACAGGATGTGTCCGCAATGGAGCAAGCGTGGTGCAGCTCACCATGTGGTTGATGAGGATGAGTTCAGTGATGGCCTGGATACGCAACCCGAGGAGGAAGTGAATGGACTGTATTCTTTCCTGAGCAAGAACCAGCCGGTAGTCGTTAATGTGAAGCTGAATGGCATGCCTGTATCAATGGAGCTGGACACGGGTGCGAGCCTGTCGATAATGAGCCAAAGGACATTCGACAACCTGTGGGACACTAAGGCTGCGAAACCGAAGTTGAGTCCAGTCAATGCCAGGCTGCGTACTTACACTAAGGAACTCATACCGGCGCTCGGCAGTGCAGCAATCGAGGTGTCATATGTCAGTGTGGTTCACGAGCTACCATTATGGATCGTCCCAGGTAACGGTCCAACATTGTTCGGCAGGAAGTGGCTCGAGAAAATCAAGCTGAACTGGAATGATGTCAAGATGTTGTCCTCGGTGAATCATACTTCGCGTGCTCAAGTATTGAAAAAGTTTCCTTCTTTGTTTGAACCAGGCATTGATAATTTTACAGGAACCAAGATGCAGATTTACCTGGACTCCAATGCATGGCTTGTCTATCACAAAGCTCAGTCTGTTTCATACATGATGAGGGAGAAGGTTGAAATGGCAGACTCCAGCGTGAAGGGATCATATCACCGGTCAAGTTTAACAAGTGGACTAGTCCCATTGTTCCTGTGTTGAAGAATGATGGCACTGTCAGGATTTGTGCAGACTACAAGGTTACTATTAACCAATTTTTGAAAAAGGATCAGTATCCGTTACTAATGGCTGATTCACTGTTTGTAATGCTAGCTGGTGGAAAGTCATTCACGAAACTGGATCTGATGTCGGCCTATATGACCCAGAGATTGTCGACACTTCGAAGAAACTCACCTGCATCAACACCCATAAAGGACTGTTCATCTACAACAGGTGTCCTTTTGGGATTCGTTCGGCTGCAGCCATATTTCAGAGGAATATGGAGAGTTTACTGAAGTCCATTCCCAGAACTGTCGTGTTTAAAGATGACATTTTGGTCAGAGGTCGCGACACTGCTGAACATCTGAACAATTTTGAAGAAGTCCTACAGCGTCTGGACAAAGTGGGACTCAGGCTGAAATGCTCGAAATGTGTATTCATGGCACCTGAAGTCGAATTCCTCGGGAGGAAGATTGCTGCTGATGGCATCAGGCCCGCTGATTCGAAAACCGAGGCCATCAAAAATGCACCCAGGCCTCAGAATGTGACAGAGCTGCGTTCGTTCTTTGGGCTACTCAACAACTTTGGTAATTTCTTACCCAGATTGAGAACTTTACTAGAGCCACTGCATGTGCTACTAAGAAAAGGCGACAACTGGGTCTGGGATGCGTCTCAAGATAGAGCCTTTGAGAAAGCTAAGAATCTTCTATGTTCAAACAAGTTGCTTGCTCATTATGATCTGTGTAAGCGTCTGTGATGCTTCATCATATGGGGTTGGCTGCGTACTCCAACAAGCAAATGAATCGGGCAAGCTACAACCTGTTGCGTATGCTTCGAGAAGTCTGTCGGAAGTGGAAAGAGCTTACAGTATGGTAGAGAAAGAAGCTTTGGCCTGTGTGTATGGGGTAAAAAAAATGTACCAGTACCTGTTTGTTTTGAACTAGAAACGGATCACAAGCCGCTCATTTCATTGTTTGTGAAAAACAAAGGTATTAATACCAATGCATCGTCCCGTATTCAAAGATGGGTGCTGACATTGGCTGCCTATGAATACATCATCCATCATAGATCTGGCACTGAGAATTATGCCGATGCACTGTGTCGTCTGCCCTTACCCACAACTTAGATGGAGACGCCTCAAGCTGCAGATCTACTGTTAGTAATGGATGCTTTTGAGAGGGAAGGAACCCCTGTCACTGCTCAACAAGTTAGGATCTGGACCAACCATGACCTTATTTTATCGGTTGTGAAATGGTGTGTACTCAGTGGTGATTGGTCCACCATATCTATGGAGATGCATGAGGAGACCAAACCTTACAACCATCGCAAGGATGAGCTGTCCATTCAGTCAGACTGTTTACTGTGGGGTAATTGTGTAATCATGCCTAAGAAAGGTAGAGAAAAATTTGTATGTGAATTTCATAGCACTCATCCTGGTATTGTCATGATGAAGTCCATTGCTAGGTCTCATGTATGGTGGAATTAACTCTGATCTGGAATCATGCGTGCATCAGTACAATACTTGCATGCAGCTAAGTAAAGTACCAGCGGAATCTCTGCTGAGTCTTTGGTCGTGGCCATCTAAACCATGGTCGAGGATCCACATTGATTTTGCGGGCCTGTTCCGAGGAAAGATGTTTTTTGTCGTAGTAGATGCATATTCTAAGTGGATAGAGTGTGTTATTATGTCATCCAGCACGTCTGCAGCTACCATTGAGAGCCTTTGTATCATGTTTGCTACTCATGGTTTGCCTGATATTGTTGTGAGCGACAACAGACCTTGCTTCACAAGTCTTGAGTTCCAGGAATTCATGAAACTCAATGGCATCAGACATGTGAGATCAGCTCCATTCAAGCCTGCTTCTAATGGTCAAGCAGAGCATGCCGTTCAAACGATCAAGCAAAGTATGAAACATGTAACTCAGGGCTCACTGCAGAGACAGTTGTCATGTAAATTGTTCAGTTACAGGTCAAGACCTCATAGCTTACTGGGGTTCCTCCTGCTGAACTACTGATGAAGAGAAATCTCAAGACCAGGCTTTCTCTTATTCATCCTGATTTGAATGATCATGTTGAAAACAGATGTCAAAGTCAGCAATGGTGTCACGATCATGTTGCCGTGTCACGTGACATCTCAGTCAACGATCCGGTTTATATATTGAACTATGGTCAAGGTCCAAAGTGGATCGCCGGCACTGTTACAGCCAAGGAGGGTAACAGAGTGTTTATTATCATGCTCAAGAATGGGCAAACATGCAGGAAACACCTTGACCGGGTTAAACTGCGGCACACGGACGAACTGGAACAGAGTGAGGAAGATGCAGTCAGTGACCAACCAGCCATTGTTCACTCATCAGAGGACTCTGCT
The DNA here is from genome assembly GCF_044704955.1 of Pristiophorus japonicus. Classification (NCBI taxonomy): domain Eukaryota; kingdom Metazoa; phylum Chordata; class Chondrichthyes; family Pristiophoridae; genus Pristiophorus; species Pristiophorus japonicus. The sequence continues at coordinate 177,996,914 of NC_091989.1, forward strand.
GACATTACTGACTCTGAACCTTCAGTCTCTGATGTGGTCATGACCACTCCCATCAGATCGGCTACTCAGCCCTCAGTCTCAACGGACTCAGAACGCTCGCCAGGAGACGATCAACTCGTGAGCAGAAAGCATCAGACTGTCTCAATTTTTAAAAGACTGTTGATAAGATTTTAAAAGGGGGATGTTGTTATGTATTAATGTTTGGGGGTCAGCAGACACCAGAGGGCGCAGCGGTCGGAGGTCATCGGGCTGTACACATGTGGCATGTGTGCTTGGTCACCTGTATATAAGCTGGGTGTCTTTGTCACGCAGGGATTCTTGGACTGGAATAAAGATGGATCAGGTTGCACCTGAGTGAGTTTACAGTAACCAGAGACTTGAGTCATTGCACCCAGGGTGAAGTGTCAGATGTTAAAGTACTCTCAGACAAGAAAAGGTGAGGTTGGGGACGGTTTGGCAGTGGGTGGGGGAGTGTGGGGCAAGAGGGAGAATGTTGAGGTGACAGGTCCAGAATGGCAGACCCACTGAAAATTCAAAGGCGGTTGACCATATTTATAGCTTTTTAGGAGGAAAAATCAATGACGTTGTCTCTTTCAGGGATTACTTCAGAACAGCGGTTGTGGTAGAGATACTCCCAGCAGCAACTTCTTCGGTTTCCGAGTGGTACAGCTCTCAAGGAAGCGTTTTTGATTCCGTTGTACTGTTTGCCTTGTAGGATATATCGCAAAGGATTGCCTTTACCGAGATGTCTGATCTCAGCCAGGAGACTTCTGGGACTTGGGCTCGGGTGACCCTGGCCCGATGCTGGAGCAGAGTCATATAGATCAGAAAGATCTTAGCTCCGTCCTATTCTGTGCCGAGTATAGTGATCGTAGCAGAGAGACAGCCACCTGGCGCTACTTTTGGCCTTGGTACCAATGCTCCTGAGGAGAGCGAAGGTCAGCCAGGGTGCCCGCCCCTGGTGACAACCAATTGACTCCTGCTGCAAAGTATATGTATGTCAAGCGATGGTAACACTGGGTTTGGTCATAATGTCCCCCAACAACCTGCTGATACACGGCAAGCAAGCCCCAGGAGGGCAGAGGAAATGTTACAAGGACACCCTCAAGCCTCCTTGATAAGGTGCAACATCCCTACCGACACCTGGGACGCCAAAGACCGCCTAAGCGGAGGAAGAGCATCTGGGAGGGCGCTGAGCACCTCGAGTCTCGTCGCCGAGAGCATGCAGCAAACAAGGGCAGGCAGTGGAAGGAGCATGCGGCAAACCAGACTCCCCACCCACCCTTTCCTTCAACGACTGTCTGTCCCACCTGTGACAGAGGTAATATAATTCCCGTATTGGACTGTATAGTTGTCATGTATGAACTTTTGGGATCACTAGCCACTAGATGGCGTCACTGTTGGAGGCCATTGGATTGCACGCATGTGTATGCAGCCCAAGTATAAAAGGCCAGCCATTTTGTATATTAGTCACTTTGGGCCTTAGTAAAGCTGAGCCAAGGTCATACCTCTTGGAGTTAAACAGTTAGTCTAACAGTTATTGTATACACAACAGTCACCTGAAAACTCACATTTAGAGTGGAAGTAAGTCTTCCTCGATTTTGAGAGACTATCTATGATGATGATACTTACTGTGTCATCTCAGACACAACAATGAACACTTGGGCGAGATACATTATCTGGCAATATCGGCCCTCTCATGGAACCATAGAAATTTACAGCACGGAAGGAGGCCATTTTGGCCCATCGTGTCCACGCCGGCCGACAAAGCTATCCAGCCTAATCCCACGTTCCAGCTCTAGGTCCGTAGCTCTGTAGGTGACAGCAATTCAAATGCACATCTAAGTACTTTTTAAATGTGGTGAACATTAAAGATCCCATGGCACTATTTTGAAGGAGAACAGGGGAATTTTCCCCGGTGTCCTGGCCAATATATATTCCTCAACCAATGCCTTAAAAAAAACAGACACTAAACTGGGTGATGGTGTGAGCTTTGAGGGGGACGCTAGGAGGCTGCAGGGTGACTTGGACAGGTTAGATGAGTGGGAAAATGCATGGCAGATGCAGTATAATGTGGATTAATGTGAGGTTATCTACTTTGGGGGCAAAAACGCGAAGACAGAATATTATCTGATTGGCGGCAGATTAGGAAAAGGGGAGATGCAACGAGACCTGGGTGTCATGGCACATCAGTCGTTGAAAGTCGGCATGCAGGTACAGCAGGCGGTGAAGAAGGCAAATGGAATGTTGGCCTTCATAGCTAGGGGATGTGAGTATAGGAGCAGGGAGGTCTTACTGCAGTTGTACAGGGCCTTGGTGAGGCCTCACCTGAAATATTGTGTTCAGTTTTGGTCTCCTAATCTGAGGAAGGACGTTCTTGCTATTGAGGGAGTGCAGTGAAGAGTCACCAGACTGATTCCCAGGATAGCAGGACTGACATATGAGAAGAGACTGGATCAACTAGGCCTTTATACATTGGCGTTTAGAAGGATGAGAGGGGATCTCATAGAAACATGTAAGATTCTGACAGGACGGGACAGGTTAGATGCGGGTAGATTGTTCCCGATGTTGGGGAAGTCCAGAACCAGGGGACACAGTCTTAGGATAAGGGGTAGGCCATTTAGGACTGAGATAAGGAGAAACTTCTTCACTCAGAGTTGTTAACCTGTGGAATTCCCTGCTGCAGAGAGTTGTTGATGCGAGTTCATTGGATATATTCAAGAGGGAGTTAGATATGGCCCTTACGGCTAAGGGGATCAAGGGGTATGGGGAGAAAGCAAGTAAGGGGTACTGAGATCAGCCATGATCTTATTGAATGGTGTTGCAGGCTCAAAGGGCCGAATGGCCTACTCCTGCACCTATTTTCTATGTATTGCTGTTTGTGGGAGTTTGCTGTGGGCAAAATGGCTGCCATGTTTCCCACATTACAACAGTGACTGCACTTCAAAAGTACTTCATTGGCTGCAAAGCGCTTTGAGACGTCCTGAGGTCATGAAAGACGCTATATAAATACAAATCTTTCTTTTTTCACCGTTAAATCACAGACGGGTATTGGCCTGCAAGCTTCAATTGTTGTTTTTACTCAACATTGTCTGAAGGGTATTTAATATATTTCTGTTAATATTAACAATTCTCATTGCGTAGGAGTTTTATTACTCTAATATTAGTATTTGTTTCAGCGTCATGGTGCTGAAAACAAAGTCAGGAAGACAGGAATTTCTCGGATCTATTGGCAAGCTAGGGGTTAAGAATCCAACCGGCAAATGTGCCCCTTTTCAAATCGCTCATGTTTGTGAGATTCTCTCTCCCCCTAAGAGGAAGGGCAAACCATCCAAGTGCTTGTTAAAACAAGGTCGTGTACTGTATCACATCTAACCAGAGAACCAAAGAGCAACTGTGGTAACAAGCTGGGAGAGGAGGAGGTGGTGCATAGTGGAAGTGACATGGGCTGCAACCACACTGCGGCTGTTATGAATGGAGCCTGTATATCTAGTGTTTGTGCAGGAGTACTGGAGATCAGGAAATAACTCCAAAGTAACTAATGAGAGGCTTCTGCAAGTATCACCCAGAACCAGATGACATCGACATTACAAATTTTATAGAGGGCTTCTTTTTTTTTCCTTCCTGGCCAATGTTCTCCCCTCCTCTCGTGAAGGCAATGGCTCCTTTCTAGTCCATGACCACCAGGTGCCCTCTCGTAGCCTGCTCCTGGCTCCTCATTCACATGTGAGACTCGGCAGGGAGTGTCAAAAGACTATTTGACAGGGAGCATCTCAACCAAGGTTGGTTCCATATCCATCTGACATGTTCATGGGCGGACTTCCAGAAGGGACCATTGGATAATAATCAGGGACAGAAACGTGGCTGATTGTACCCCTCCAGAACCCAGGGACACTGAAGGCAATTGCAGGACTCCAGTTGTTTCCCTTGCTGAGATTAACTAGCTTAGTCATAATAGCCCATTCTTCTCAGCCTGAATCCCCACCCCAACACCACCCTCCTCCCCCACCCCCCCCACATCTCCCAATCCCTCCATCGAAAAGAAAGATGACCGAAAAGTGAGAGAAATGAAGAGAAAGGATACAAAGGACGCAGAGTGGAAGACGCAGGAAAAGCTGGAGAGAAAGACTTGGAATTATATAGCGCCTTCAATGACCACCGGACATCTCAAAGCCAATTAAGTACTGTTGGCGTATAGTCACTGTTGTAATGTTGGAAATACAGCAGCCAATTTTCGCACAGCAAGCTCCCACAAACAGCAATGTGGTAATAACCAGATAATCTGACTTTTTTTTAGTTATGTTGATTGAGGGATAAATATTGACCAGGGATAACTCCCCTGCTCTTCTTTGAAATAGTGCCATGGGATCTTTTATGTCCATTGAGCGAGCAGACAGGACCTTAGTTTAAAGTCTCATCTGAAGGACAGCACCTCCGGCAGTGCAGCACTCCCTCAGCGCCTAGATTTTTTTGTGTTCAAGTCCCTGGAGTGGGATTTAAACCCACAACCTTCTGACTCAGGGGCGAGAGTGCTATTCATTGAGCCACAGCTGACACTCCATATAGAAGTATGTGAGAGGTCGACATGGAATGGGAGACATATGGGAAAGAGAGAGAGAGGGATTGGGGAAAGAGAGACTTGCAAAAAGAGGGAAAGCATGAGGAAAAGGCACAAGATACAAAAATAGAGAACAATTATATATAATAGCAAGACAAAAATGTAAGTGCGTGAAGCCATACAGAGAGAGGAGGCAACAACTGTGACAATGAGAAAGGCAGAGAGGGGGAGTTAGAATGAATTACAGGGTAGGACACAAGCAAAGGAGACTGGTACGTGTGAGAGTAGGAAAGAGAGACATAGGAACAATTTTTAAAAAATTGACCTTGAGCAACACCACAGGAGATCAGCTAGCATCAATAAATAATACATTAATATAATTGCTACTGGCCAGTGTACAGTACTATTAATGGTCGCAAATGGATTCAGCAATGAAATATCACATTCTAAATCTACGCAAGATAATCTATCCTTTTGTATTTTTTAAAACAAAATAATTCTTTTTTGTGCATTTTGATGCCAGAGTACATTCTCCTGTAATGCCGTACCTCCCGAATCTCAGATATTTCTTCCGTCTGGTACCCTGTGATGTCACATGCACAGCACGCTTCATTGCCAACCATCTCTTGAAGGAATTTCATTTCACGCTGACAGCAGGCATTACAAACAAGAGTTGAATCTTATAGAAAAGCAGAGCTAGGCAGGGCATGAATTGCAAAATAAATGGCCAGGATTTCTCTTTAACCGTTGGGTTTGGGGCCACTATGTGAGTGAGTAGTGACCATGTAGAAGGCTGCAATTCACCTTCAGTCCAGTGCAGGAGCGACGTGCCTTTTAATGAGACATTACTTTGTAGGAATTATTTATGACTTCCACACCTCCCTCATTAGGTGTTAGAGTGGGGTTCATAGACCTGACTCCACCTCAATAGAGAACCACACAGATACAACAACAACTTGTATTTGTATAGCGCCTTTAACGTAGTAAAACATCCCAAGGATGTTTCACGGGAGTGTTATAAGACAGCAATTTGACACCGAGCCACATAATAAGAAATAACAGCAGAAGACCAAAAGCTTAGTCAAAGAGGGAGGTTTTAAGGAGCATCTTAAAGGAGGAAAGGGAGGCGGAGAGGTTTAGGGCAGCAGTTCCATGAGCTTAGGGCCTAGGCAACAGAAGGTACGGCCACCGATGGTTGAGCGATTATAATCAAGGATGCTCAAGAGGGCACAGAGATTTTTTATTCAACCACTAACACACGGAATATACAAGAATACAACTTAACATTTCCTGGAATCTTCAAGTGCCCGGTGGCCAAACCAACGATTACTTGACATCATTTGAAATCTTTAGACGTCTTCTCTTCGTGAGACCAGGATATGTTTGTCCTGACCAACTCCAGTAAAAAAAAATGAGGTATTGTTTTAGGTCTGTAATTCTTTGTATTCGGATTTGTCTTGTGGCTCTCTTGTGGCTCTCACAGGCACACCTCAATGATTGGCTCCTTCAAGCATGGCTTTTCCCCTTGTTCAGGATTGCTTCAAAGTTCAAATTTCATCATCCACGTCACTTGTTGCAGTTTAATGAGGGTGTTCTCTCAATACAGTGCTGGTCGGTTCTACTGGTTCCATGGCAACCCCAAAGTTGTCCTTGGTTACTACTGCATTTTGTCTGAGTAATGTCTGTTAAAAATGTTCCTCCGTATTCCTGTTTTTCAGTTTACATTTTAAAGTGCTATAGCCATAATTAACAATCTCATTTTCCTCGATTTGAGGTCCTGTCTACCATGTTCACACTGCCATAATACTTCTCGAAGAAGAATAGGGACCTCACATTGTCCTGACTAACATTACTCACTCAACCAGCACCACAAGGCTAAGTGGCCATTCATCATAGAAACATAGAAACATAGAAAATAGGTGCAGGAGTAGGCCATTCGGCCCTTCAAGCCTGCACCACCATTCAATAAGATCATGGTTGATCATCACCTCAGTACCCCTTTCCTGCTTTCTCTCCATACCCCTTGATCCCTTTAGCCATAAGGGCCATATCTAACTCCTTCTTGAATATGTCCAATGAACTGGCATCAACAACTCTCTGTGGTAGAAAATTCCACAGGTTAACAACCCTCTGAGTGAAGAAGTTTCTCCTCATCTCGGTTCTAAATGGCTTACCCCTCATCCTTAGACTGTATCCCCTAGTTTTGGACTTCCCTAACATCGGGAGCATTCTTCCTGCATCTAACCTGTCCAGTCTCGTCAAAATTTTATATGTTTCTCATTCTTCTAAACTCCAGTGAATACAGGCCCAGTCGATCCAGTCTCTCCTCATATGTCAGTCCTGCCAGCCCGGGAATCAGTCTGGTGAACCTTTGCTGCATTCCCTCAATAGCAAGAACGTCGTTCCTCAGATTAGGAAACCAAAATTGATCACAATATTCCAGGTGAGTCCTCACCAAGGCCCTGTACAACTGCAGTAAGACCTCCCTACTCCTATACTCAAATCCCCTAGCTATGAAGGCCAACATTCCATTTGCCTTCCTCACCGTTTGCTGTACCTGCATGCCAACTGTCAATGACTGATGAACCATGACACCCAAGTCTCATTGCACCTCCCCTTTTCCTAATCTGCCGCCATTCAGATAATAGTCTGTCTTCGCGTTTTTGCCCCCAAAGTGGATAACCTCACATTAATCCACATTATACTGCATCTGCCATGCATTTGCCCGCTCACCTAACCTGTCCAAGTCACCCTGCAACCTCTTAACATCCTCCTCACATCTCACACTGCCACCCAGCTTAGTGTCATCTGCAAACTTGGAGATACACTGAATTCCTTCATCTAAATCATTGATGTATATTGTAAATAGCTGGAGTCCCAGCAATGAGCCCTGCAGCACCCCACTAGTCACTGCCTGCCATTCTGAGAAGGACCCGTTTATCCCGACTCACTGCTTCCTGTCTGCCAACCAGTTCTCTATCCACCTCAATTGGTGTCTCCACTGGATGGTAATGCTATTGAATGTCATGGGGCGGTGGTTAGACGCTCTCCTGTTGGAGCTAGTCATTTCCTAGCACACTTGTGTGGCGCAAATGTTACTTGCCACTTATCACCCCAAGCCTGAATGTCATCCAGATCTTGCTGCATGCGGGCATGGACTGCTTCATTCTCTGAAGAGTTGCGAATGGCACTGAACACTGTACAATCATCAGCGAACATTCCCGCTTCTGACCTTATGATGGGGGAAGGTCATTGATGAAACAGCTGAAGCTGGTTGGGCCTAGGACACTGTCCTGAGGAACTCCGGCAGCGATGTCCTGGGGCTGAGATGATTGGCCAACAACAACCACAACCATCTTCGTTTGTGCTATGGTGATAGTCTCACCTCCTGACTCCCCAAAACCTTTCCACCATCTACAAGGCACAAGTCAGGAGTGTGATGGAATACTCTCCACATGCCTGGATGAGTGCAGTTCCAACAACATTAAAGAAGCTCGACACTATCCAGGAAAAAGCAGCCCACTTGATTGGCAGCCCATCCACCACCTCTCCACCACTGTGGGTTTTCCTCGCCTCATGTCTGGGTCATGATAGAGATTGATTGCTATGGTTGGTCAATAACTCCATTATCGTGACTGCAGTGTGTACCATCAACAAGATGCACTGCAGCAACTCACTAAGGCTTGTTCGACAGCACCTCCCAAACTCATGACCTCTACCACCGAGAAGGACAAGGGCAGCAGGCGCATGTGAGCACCATCACCTTCAAGTTCCCCTCCAAGTTACACGCCATCCTTGGAAATATATCGCCATTCAAGAAGGCAGTTCAAGGATTAGAGATAGGCAATAAATGCTGGCCTTTCCAGTGACGCCCACATCCCAAGAACGAATAAATAAAAAGACAACTGAGATTAGAGAGAGTATGAGAAAAGATGAGATAAGTCAGGGAGTAATGATTTGATAATGTCAAGCTTGGGCTCTAAATCCTTTTGGGATGCAGTATATGAGTCATTTGAGACATGACATGCGGTAATTGTAGCAGGCTTGCGGGGGGAAAGGTGACTTTAGACCTATGGTTCCCAAAGCTCTCCACCACTGTGAGTTTTCTTCGCCTCACGTCTGGGTCTGTTGTAGACTAATTAATAAAGATTGATTGCTACGGTTGGTCAACAACTCCATTATCATTGCATCACGCGACTACCGGGATGAAGAAGGAAAACTAGATGGACCTTGGTTTTTGTTTGTTTAGTAATTCCAATGTTCCTATGAAGAGCGCAGCAGAAAAGGATGATCGGTCTAAGGCAAGGAGTTTTGACATTCTGAGAAAAAAGTGCATCTCAGTAAGAGACAACAACTTGCATTTCCATAGCACCTTTAAAGTAGACAATTGTCCCCAAGTTGTTTCACAGAGTGGGGTGCACAAGAGGCCATTGTCAGGTGAATGAATAGTTCAAGAATAGGGAGCAGGGGTTGTAAGGCTGAAGGAGTTTGTACAGGTACAGAAAGGCAAGGCCATGGAGTGATTTAAACACTAGCAAGAGAATTTTAAATTTGAGGCATTTGGAACTGGGAGCCAAAGTAGGTCAAGAAGGACAGGGGTATTGTGGGACTTGATTCAGGATAGGATACAGGCTGCAGAGTTTTGGATGAGTTGAAGTTTAAGGATGGTAAGTTGGCCGGGGCAGCCTTGGAGTAGGCTAGTCTGGAGGTGACAAAGTGATGGATAAGAGTTTTCAGGGGCGGATGAGCGAGTAGTGGTGGAGGTGGGTGTGGTTATAGAGGTGGACGGAAGCAGAGAGGATGCGAGGTCGGAAGCTCAGCTCAGGCTCATACAGAATGCCAAGGTTGTGAACAATTTGGTTCAGCCTGAGACACCAGGCGAAGGGCACGGAATCATTGGCACGGGTTCGGGATTTGTGGGGGTGGCTGAAGACAATGGCTTCGGCCTTCCCAATGAGAGCTGGAGGAAGCTATGTCCCGTGCAAGACTGGATGTCGTTGAAGCCGTCCGACAGCAAAAAGGCAATGGAAGGGTTGAGAGAGGTGGGGGAGAAGCAGAGCTGTGTGTCATCAGCGTACATGCTTAACCCGACCCCGTGTCTGCAGATGATGTCACCAAGGGACAGCATGTAGATGACAAAGAGGAGGGCCCAATGGATCCTGGGGTCTGCCTAAGGTGATGGCAAGAAGATAAACTATTGCTAGAGATGCTCTGGCTATGATTGGATGGAAACCAAGCAAGGGCAGTTGGATGTGAGAAAAGGTTTGCTTATGAAACGACTAGCTTTTTCTTCTATCGTGCGCAGAAGTGAAAAAGAAAATAAAAAAAGACTTGCATTTTTGTCTTTCATGGCCTCTGGACGTCCCAAAGTGCTTTACAGCGAATGAAGTGCTTTTGAAGTGTGATCGCTGTTGCAATGTAGGAAACAAGGCAGCTAATTTGCACACAAGCTCCCACACACAGCAATGTGATAATAACTAGATCATCTCTTTATCTGAGATGTTGATTGAAGAATAAATATTGGCCAGGGCACCGGGGATAATTCCCCTGCTCTTCTTCAAAATAGTGCCATAGGATTTTTTATGTCCACCTGAGAGAACAGACATCTCGGTTTAACATCTCGTCTGAAAGACAGCACCTCTGACGGTCTAGCACTCCCTTAGCACTGCACTGGAGTGTCAGTCTGGATTTTTGTGCTCACGTCCCTGGAGTGGGCCTTTGAACCCACAACCTTCTGACTCAGAGGCGGGAGTGCTGCTCACTGAGCCACACAGTGCAGGAGAAATGCCAATGCCTTATCACTCACCACCTAAAAAGCTTACCAACTTTCTGTTTTCCTCTCGTTCCCTCTTTCTCTCTCTCTCTCTCTCTCTCCCTCTCCACCCCCAACTTGTAAAAGGTTTCTGTCAACATCTCATTTTCATCCAAAATTTAAAAAAAACACATTACGATTAGCGATAGTACCACATTCGAGTGGTCCCCTTGCCAGCCACCAAGAACTCACAGTGGATCTCTCAGTGCAGCAGCAGCTAAGAAACCACAGGTGCCACAGGGCCTGGGGCTGTTAAATGATCCCAACTAATAGGCAAATGAAAGATACCCATATTTAGTCAGAATGTGGGAAGTGGGCCCAAATGCCTGGGCCCAGCAGATCATCTTCCAATGTTGGTCTCCCCTAGGTGGCTCTGACATGCAGTCAGCCGTTAATTTGTGTATGTGTCTATCATCCACTGTGCAAGTGATATAACATCTCTGTGGATATAATGATTAATGCTTAAGATGGGCCTGAAACTCGAGCCAAGCATTAAACCCATGCATTTTTACCCTGGCCTTCAGGCATTTCTATTTGCATGCCGGCGATTGGAGGCATTAACCCTTTACTGCCTCCATTGTGCATGCAAGATTGGCAACGGTTTGTGCATGCGAGTCTCTGCCTCTTCCATGTTTTTTTTGGAGTGTCGCTTCCACTGCTGATATCCTTTCCGGCCATGCCCATTATGCGCGAGCGAACAAACAGGAAGATATCATGGAATTACACAGCCTCCGCCGTCTCTTTGAATCAATCAGTCCCACTCCCCCTGCCCTTTCCCCAAAGCCCGGAAAATGTGTTCTCTTTCAAGTATTTATCTGATTCCCTTTTGACAGTCACTATTGAAACTGCTCCCACCAGCCTTTCAGGCACCGCATTCCAGATCACAATTTGCTGCGTACGAAAAATTCTTCTCTCCTCTTTTTGCAAATTCTAATCCTGTGTAATGAAAACAAATTAACAGGATCCCAATTAACTTTTCTCAAGAAGGGCGGGGAAAGTGAATGTTCAGTCTAAAAAAATAAGGAGGCGTTCCCACTCTGCTGCAGTCGGACGTGTCCCCTTTTTTAAAGATGGTCATGATCACTGCATCTCTGAGATCTCCCGGCATGCTCTCCTCCCTCCAGATGAGAGAGATGAGGTCATGTACCCACGCCAACAGCACCTCTCCGCCATACTTTAATGCCTCAGCAGGGATTCCATCCGCACCCGTAGCCTTGTTATTCTTGAGCTGTTTTATGGCTTTGCCTACTCATGCAGTGTTGGGGTTTCACTGAGATGGTGGTGGGTCGCATGCTGCGGAATGGTGTCGAGAACATTCGAGTCAAAGGCAGAGTCTCGATTAAGACTCTGACTGCCTCGGTGTCCTTGATGAGTGTCTCCCAGTTCTTGGCCAGCAGTGGGGTGGGGCCTTGGGAGTTTGGACCGTAGGTGGCCTTGACTGCGATGAAGAATCCTCGCATATTGTGGCTGTCGGCCAGTTGTATCTCCTGTGCTTTCTCCATCCACCACCTGTTCTTTAGGTCCCGAGTTTTTTGTTGGACCTCAGCCTTGAGCCGCCTGTAATGTTGTTTTGCTGCTCCCGAGTTAGGTTGTTGCTTGAGGCTCAGAAATGCTCTGCACCTGCGATCTATTAGTTCTTGGATCTCCTGATCATTCTCATCAAACCAGTCCTGGTGTTTTCTGGTTGAGTCACCAAGTGTCTCTTCACAGGCACTGGTTATGGAGGCCTGGAGGGCAGACCAAGCGCTGTGAGCATTCAGCATCTCAGGGTCACGCCAGGTTAGCTGTGAGGCACTGGCTGTATAGGGCTCTCTTTGCTGGATCTTTAAGTGCCCCGGCATTGACTTTTTTGCGGCACTGCTTCTGCTGTCCCCTCTGTTTTGGAGCTCTGTTAATGTTGATGATCGATCAGATTAGGCGGTGGTCCGTCCAGCAGTCATCACCTCCTGTCATGGCGTGGGTGATGCGCACATCCTTCTGATCCCTGGCTTGGACGATGACATAGTCGAGCACGTGCCAGTGTTTGGAGCGAGGGTGTTGCCACGATGCCTTGTATTTGCCCCTCTGGTGGAACAGGGTGTTGGTGATGAGGAGTTCATGTTCTAGACATTTTGTCAGGAGTAGAGTACTGCTGGAGTTGGCTTTCCCTACCCCCTCTCTGCCAATCACGCCTCCCCAGAGGACTGTGTCTTTGCTGACCCTGACGTTGAAGTCAGAAAGATCAATTTGTCGCCCGCGGGGACACGAGACAGGGATGCTTCGTGGTTGGAATAAAAACCCTCTTTGGTCTCATCCATTGCATCGAGTGTTGGGGCGTACGCACTGATGACTGTGGCGCATTGGTTCTGGGATAGGCTGAGTCGAAGTGTCATGAGGCGTTCGTTAACCCCGCAGGGGGAGTCTTTGAGGCGGTCGACCAGCTCATTTTTGATGGCAAAGCCGACTCTGTGAAGGTGGCATTCTTCCTCTGGTTTTCCTTTCCAGAAAAAAGGTGTAACCTTCACCTTGTTCCTTGAGCTGGCCTTCCCCTGTCGCCGGGTCTCGCTTAGGGCGGCGATGTCGATGTCAAAACATCTAAGTTCCCGGGCAACTATGGCGGTGTGGCGATCCGGGAGCCTGTCACTGTTGGAGTTGTCCATGTGGGTCCTGACGTTCCAGGTCCCGAACTTCATGTTAACGGAGTGGAAGATGCCTGTGCGTGAGTTCTTTTAACGTGGGGTGGCCATTGCACACCGGCTACCACACGGGCTTAGCTGAGCAAGGTCTTGGCCCAGTGGCAAGGGGGTCCAAGCTGACTGGAGACCAGGCACTGCTGTATGAGCTAATTGCCTGCGAGATGTTGGCCCCAAGCTTGGCGTCGAGTAGTGCCCTTGATGGTAGGTGGCCCGAGGCTTGGTTGGGGGCAGGCATTAGGAAGGTCAGTTGTCCGCTGGAGTACTGAGGAATGTTTTAAAAGTTTCTTCCAAAGTTTTTTTTAAAAAAAAAGGTTTTCCAAAGTTATTTAAAAGTTCCTCCAGAGGATTTAAAAAAAAAATTCTCCAGGTTGTTTAAAAGTTTAAAAGTTTTTCCAAATTGTTTAAAAATTTCTCAAGTTGATGAAAAGTTTAAAAGTTGATTAAAAGTTGATTAAAAGTTTAAGATGTAAGTCAGTAGTAGGTTACTCCCTTGGCACTGCTCCATGGGTGCTGCCAGCCCTCTGCAGCTGTACCAAGCCCTGGCCAGACCACACCCGGAGCACTGCGGGGAAGTAGAGGCCCAGTCGTCCCCAAAGGGGGCCCGAATGCCGCTGGGGAGAGGCCTGGACGCAGCCGGGGGCCCGAGCGCAAGCTGGGTGTGTTGAGCAGTAGTTCTGGGTAGTTTCCTGTGTTGTCCTGAGCCGTCCGCGGAGTCCCTTTGGCTGGTTAAACGCCGGCCCGGAAAGATGGTATTGCAACATAGAGGGTACAGAGGAGATTTACGAGGATGTTGCCAGGACTGGAGAATTTTAGCTATGAGGAAAGATTGGATAGGCTGTGGTTGTTTTCTTTGGAACAGAGGAGGCTTAGGGGGGAGCTTATTGAGGTGTATAAAATTATGAGGGGCCTAGATAGAGTGGATAGGAAGGAGCTATTTCGTTTAGCAGAGGGATCAACAACCAGGGATCATAGATTGCAAGTAATTGGTAGGAGTATAGAGGGGAGTTGAGGGGAATATTTTTCACCCAGAGGATGATGGGAGTCTGGGACTCAGTACCTGATAGGGTGGTAGAGACAGAAACCCTCTGTCAAGTTTGTAACTCACATAACTGTAACCTTTATGTAACAACACGATACACTGTATACACCTGAGAATGCACACCTTGACCACAGCGGGTGAATTTGTGGGAGACACTCCTCACCTGGTCTTCCAGGTATATAAAGGGAGGTCCCATGCAGGGTCATCACTTCTTGGTCCTGTAAATAAAGGTACAGGTCACAGAGTGACCTTGTCTCCAGTATGTGCCTCGTGTTGATTTGCTGCAGTGTGTAAGGACAAAACATTTGGCGACGAGAAATGGGAATCAACGACTCAAGAGAATGGCCACTGGTAACACGGAGGAACGTTACTGCGTTGGTGAGGACTGGGACGATTTTGTTGAGAGGCTCCAGCAGAGCTTTGTCATGAAGGACTGGCTGGGAGCGGCAGCGGCTGACAAGTGAAGGGCGCATCTACTGACCAGCTGTGGACCGAAGTCATATGCGCTGATGAAAGACCTGCTCGCACCTGAGAAGCCGGCAGACAAGTTCTTCGAGGAGCTCAGCAAACTGATCGGTGAGCACCTCAAACCGGCGAGCAGTATACACATGGCCCGACACCAATTCTATACGCACCGATGTCGGGAAGGGCAGAGCATACCGGACTTCATTGTGGACCTTCGGCTCTTGGCCAGCCTCTGTAAGTTCACAGGCACCTGCAGAGGGGAGATGTTACAGGATTTCTTCATTGAGGGCATTGGTCATGCCGGAATTTTTAGGAAGCTAATTGAGACCAAGGACTTGACCTTGGAAGCAGCGGCGTTGATGGCTCAAACCTTCATGGCGGGGGAGGAGGAAACCATGATCATATACGCGCGCAACTCTGCTCCCAACGTGGCGATGGAGCAGGGGGTTAACATGGTAAACGCGACTCAGAACCCCGCAGGCAGGCAAGGGCAAGTCGACACCAACCAGGCAGTAACAGACTCTAGGGTGGGTCCGCAACAGAGACAATGGCAGGTTGAACGGATATTTACACCATCACAAGGGACAATACGTCCTGGAATGTGACCATTGACACCCACAAACAGAGTGCTCAAGAGTAATCAAAGAGACAATCAGAGAGGAATGCCTGGTAACAGCTCTTTTGTCACAACAATCTCAGCTCATGCTGGAGGTGCAGGGGCAAACATACTGCGAAGACCTGCCGCTTTCAACAATTCATCTGCAGAAATTGTAACTTGAGTGGACATTTAGCCAGGATGTGCAGGAAGCCCGCAGCGAGGCTGGTTTATGAAGTGGATGAACCACAAGAGGGGTCTGCAAGGCAGGGGTATGCATGGGACACAGCAATGGACGCTGAGGTTCAGCGGGTCCAGGTGGCAAACATCCACAGCTCATACACAAAAATGCCACCTATGATGATGAGAGTACTGTTAAACGGCATTCCGGTATGCATGGAGCTGGACACAGGAGCCAGCCAGTCACTTATGAGTGTCCAACAATTCGAGAAACTGTGGCCACTCAGAGCTAGCAGACACAAACTAGAACGCATTGACACGCAATTACGGACATACACCAAAGAGATCATCCCAGCGCTAGGCAGTGCAATGTTGGTGGTCACACATAATGGATCTCAGAACCGGCTGCCACTCTGGATTGTTCCGGGAAATGGTCCCGTGCTTTTGGGAAGGAGCTGGCTAGCCGAGATGAACTGGAAATGGGAGGATGTGCATGCCATTTCATCTGTGGAGCGAAGTTCATGCTCACAGGTCCTACTAAAGTTCGAGTCATTATTTCAACCTGGCGTCGGGACTTTCAAAGGCACCAAAGTAAGGATACGCATCACCCTGGACGCCACACCAGTGCACCACAAAGCCAGAGCTGTGCCATATGTGATGTGGGAGAAAATTGAGAGTGATTTGGACAGGTTGCTAAGAGAGGGCATAATTTCGCCCGTTGAATTCAGCAACTGGGCAAGCCCCATCGTCCCTGTTCTAAGAACGGATGGCTCGGTCAGGATCTGTGGCGACTACAAGGCCACCATCAACCGAGTGTCCCTTCAGGACCAATACCCGCTTCTGAGAGTGGAGGATCTTTTTGCCACGCTGGCAGGCGGCAAGCTGTTCATCAAGTTGGACCTCACTTCAGCCTACATGACCCAGGAACTGGCCGAAGAATCCAAGCTACTGACCACCATCACCACGCACAAGGGGCTGTTTGTCTACAACAGGTGTCCGTTTGGCATTCGTTCAGCAGCCGCTATCTTTCAGAGGAACATGGAAAGCCTGCTCAAATCCATCCCCGGAACAATCATATTTCAGGACGACATCCTTATCACGGGTCGAGACACCGAGGAACACCTCCACAACCTGGAGGAGGTGCTATGCCGACTGGACTGGGTAGGCCTGCGACTAAAGAAGTCCAAGTGCGTGTTTTTGGCCCCAGAGGCCGAGTTTTTGGGCAGGAGGGTTGCCGCAGATGGGATCCGGCCTACCGAATCCAAAACGGAGGTGATCCGTCATGCCCCCAGGCTTGGCAACACATCAGAGTTGCGTTCATTTCTGGGACTATTGAACTATTTCGGGAACTTTCTACCGAACTTAAGTACATTGTTGGAGCAGCTACACGTGCTCCTGTGTAAGGGTTGCGATTGGTTTTGGGGGGACTGTCAGGAACGGGTTTTCAATCGGGCACGGAACCTGCTTTGTTCTAATAAGTTATTGACCCTGTACGACTCCTGTAAGAAATTGGTTTTGACATGCGATGCATCATCCTATGAGGTTGGGTGCGTGTTGCAGCAGAGTAATGATGAGGGCCAACTCCAACTTGTGGCTTATGCCTCCAGGTCGTTCTCCCAAGCAGAAAGGGGGTACGGGATGGTTGAAAAGGAAGCACTCGCATGTGTCTACGGGGTGAAAAAGATGCACCAGTACCTTTTTGGCAGAAGGTTCGAGTTAGAAATGGACCACAAGCCGTTAACATCCCTGTTGTCCGACAGTAAAGCTGTCAATGCCAATGTGTCAGTTCACATACAGCAATGGGCTCTCCCGCTGGCTGCATATGACTACACCAGGCACCATAAATTGCGCTAACGCGCTCAGCAGGCTTCCACTGGCCACCACTGAAGGGGCAGCAGAGAAAAGCCCTGAGATGGTCATGGCTGTTGATGCTTTTGACAGCGCAGGCTCCCCCATCACAGCCCATCAGATCAAAATCTGGACAAACAGAGATCCCCTCCTTTCTCTGATTAAGAAATGTTTCCTGACCGGGGATTGGGTGCCCGCACACGGAGCATGCCCTGAAGAGGTCAGACCGTTTCACAGACGGATGGATGAACTCTCCATCCAAGCCGACTGCCTACTATGGGGCAGCTGGGTAGTCATGCCCCAGAGGGGTAGGGAAGCATTCATCAGGGAACCCCACAGCGAGCACTCAGGCATTGTGCTCATGAAGGCCATTGCCCGGTCACAAGTATGGTAGCCGGGAATTGATGCAGACCTGGAATACTGTGTTCACAGGTGCACGACATGTGCCCAGCTGGGCAATGCCCCCAGGGAGGCCCCACTCAGCCCGTGGCCCTGGCCCACCAAGCCATGGTCACGTATTCACATAGACTGCGCGGGCCCGTTCATGGGAAAAATGTTCCTCATTGTTGTTGATGCATACTTGAAATGGATCGAGTGCATCATATTGAATTCGTGCATGACATCCACCACAGTGGAGAGTCTGCGTGCGGTATTTGCGACCCACGGCTTGCCAGACATCCTAGTTAGCAACAATGGCCCGTATTTCACTAGCTATGAATTCTGGGAGTTCATGTCAGAAAATGGCATCAAACATGTCAGGACAGCGCCGTTCAAGCCGGCTTCCAATGGCCAGGCGGAACGTACGGTCCAAATCATAAAGCAAGGCATGCTCCGGATTCAAGGACTCTCCCTTCAATACCGTCTATTACGCCTTCTGCTGGCCTACAGGTCCCGATCGCACTCACTCACGGGAGCTCCGCCAGTGGAACTACTCATGAAACATACACTAAAAACTCGGCTGTCCCTCATTCATCCAGTCTTATCAGACATTGTTGAGGGCAAGTGCCAGTCCCAAAATGAGTGCCACGACCGTAATTCAAAGGGGAGATGGATAGAAATCAATGATCCTGTATTTGTTCTTAATCATGCTGTGGGGCCCAAGTGGCTCGAGGGTACTGTAATTGGTTAAGAGGGGAATAGGGTCATAGTGGTCAGACTCAACAATGGACAGATATGCCGCAAGCATCTGGACCAAGTAAAAAAAAGGTTCAGCATGGACACTGAGGAACCTGAGGAAGATCATGAGATGCTGCCCAAACCACTGCCAGAGAACGAGCAACAAGAACCGTCAGCAGCATGCACAGTCCCTGCGGTCAGCCCGGACGAGCCGGAATCACCACAGGTGACAAAGATGCATGCCAAGGCTCAACAACCAGAGCCCCAACTGCGGCGCTCCACGAGAGAGCGTCGACCACCTGAAAGACTCAATCTTTGACCCAAAGACGTTGGAGGGAGATGATGTCATGTATGTAACATAAATGTAACCTTTATGTAACAACACTGTACACTGTATACACCTGAGAAATGCACACCTTGACCACGGGGGGGTGAACTTGTGGGAGACACTCCTCACCTGGTCTTCCAGGTATATAAAGGGAGGTCCCACGCAGGGTCATCACTTCTTGGTACTGTAAATAAAGGTACAGGTCACAGAATGACCTTGTCTCCAGTATGTGCCTTGTGTTGATTTGCTGTAGTGTGTAAGGGCATAACACCCTCACCACATTTAAAAAATACTTGGATGTGCACTTGAAGTGCCGTAACCTCCAAGGCTATGGACCAAGAGTTGAAAAGTAGGATTAGGTTGGATAGCTCTTTGTCGGCTGGCATGGACACGATGGGCCAAAATGGCTTCCTTCTGCGCTGTAAATGTCTATGATTTTAATAATTCTTCCTTATCCAACCCTCTTTGGAGTGCAACTTCTCCACTCCTTGGGCTGGATTTTCAACGTACCCGCCTGGTGTGAAACGGACCTGTGCAAATCAACCGCCCATTACAGAGTGTCATGTGTCGATTGTGGCTCAGTGGGTAGCACTCTCGCCTCTGAGTCAGAAGGTTGTGGGTTCAAGTCTCACTCCAGGGGCTTGAGCATAAATCTAGGCTGACACTCCAGGGGAGTGCTGCACTGTCGGAGGTGCTGTCTTTCAGATGAGTTAGCTTGTCTGGACACATGACCTTCACCTGTTCCTCGCCCGTCCCTTGTTAGCTTTGGTTAGTCCATTTATCACATTGTGGGAGCTTGCTATGTGAAAATTGGCTGCCACGTTTCCTACACCACAGCAAGGACTGCGCTGGGAAAAGCATTTCATTTGCTGCAAAGCGCATTGGGACCTCCTGAATGGGGAAAGGTGCTGTAGAAATATGTTTGTTCTTTCTTTAATGGGGCCTCTCTTGGCCTGACTGAACCAGGTCCGATAAAGCCTCTTCTCTTACCCAACGCTTCTGCAACGTGTAAAGGTTACGTGTCGGTGGCATTTTCTGCTTTTGGAACACAGGCATTGACTCCACACTCTCGTCTTCTTTCCACCCTTAAGATGTACAGTTTTATCTGGTTTCGAGGAGCTTGAAGTCGGAGTGGGACAAGATGCCGGAGTTACAAGAATTGGGAGGATAGCTGCAGCACAGCCACTGGGCTGGTGCTCGGCGTGGGGATCCCCTGTTGATACATGGCTAGCGGGGAGCGCCACACCCCTGGGATCCCTCCTTGACACTCCTGGGCCACGGCAGCCTTCTCCTCCTTCTCAGATTTTTCATGCGTCCCTCCCCGCTCGCGCTATTCTGCTGCTGCCAATTACAGCTCCTGTAGACCTATCCTTTGTTTCTTTACTTGACCCATTACCATCTCCTTTTGCCTTGCAACATCATTCCTTTTGTCATTTAATCTCTCCTGCCCTCCACCCTATCATGGGCCTTTATTCTTCCCTCCCCTCTCCAATTTTCCCCTGGCTTCATATTTGCTTAAAAACTCTCCATCTCTTAAGATCTTCCAGTTCTGATGAAGGGTCACCGACCTGAAACGTTAACTCGATTTCTCTCTCCATACATGCTGCCTGACCTGCTGAGTGTTTCCTGGAAGTAAAAGGAATTACTCAAAGGAAAGTAATTTTGGGCAGCTAAGTTTGGGAAAGTATGGATTCCAATTTACACTCTTGAATAAGAATAACAATATATTTCGTGGATGACACAGTGGAGGGAGAAAACAGGTTGGTTGGGAGATTAAAGTGTTTTTTTTTAAATTTATTCGTTCCTGGACAGCGCTGGCAAGGCCAGCATTTATTGCCCATCCCTAATTGTCCCTGAGAAGGAAGTGGTCACCTCGAACCGCTGCAGTCCGTGTGGTGAAAGTACTCCCAAAGTGCTGACTTTGTCACAGCGGTTTGGTACAATTGAGTGCTATGCTCAGCCATTTCAGAGAGTAGTTAAGAGTCACCCACATTGCCGTGGGTCTGGAGTCACATATAGGCCAGACCGGGTAAGGACGGCAGATTTCCTTCCCGACAGGACACTAGTGAACGAGCTGGGTTTTTACGACAATCCGGTAGTTCCCTGGTCACCATTACTGATACTAGCTTTGTATCCCAGCTTTAATAAAAATCTGATGCCGACTCCAACCCGTTACTTCTGGTTTCAACGGAGGTGGGAGGTGGAGCGGGCAGCCAATCCGCTTGCAGGAGGTGGGTTGGCACCTTAAACATTATAATGAGGCCGCATGCCTTATGGTGATCCACCATTATACATTTAACTGTGGGGCGGGCAGGTTGCCAAGGCCTCGGGAAACCAACCACTGGAAGGAAGATGAGGACTGCTGGATCAGGGAGATAAGTGCCTTTCCAATTACCTGGTGGACCCAGTGTACCTGTCTCGCTAACCCCGTGTGAACTGGCACCTTCCCTCGACCTTTCCGATCTCCACCTACCTTCCCCCGACTTCTCCTCCCCTCCATGTGGCCTCCAATCTCCGATTTCCCCCCTCTGGCCTCTAATTCACAGCCTTCCGACGCCACCTCCCCCCCACCACCCCCCCCCCCCAGCCCCCCGCCCCTCCACCCGGTCATCCAATCCTCTCCGGTCTCCGATCCCTGGCCTTACGACTCTTACCTCCACCCCGCCCCCCCCCCACCTCCCTCAAGCCTCCCGACTCCGTCCCATTTCCGGGCCCTCGATGCCCACTCTGGCCTTGCAACCCCCGGTCCTCCACCATACCCCCCCCCACCCCGGCCTTCTGACGCCCGACCCCCTACCTCTGACCCCCAATTCCTCCCTCCGGCCTCTGATCTGCAGCCCCCTTCACCCCTCCAACCTCCGTCCCCACCAACGATCTGCAGTCCCCGACCCCTCAAAAGATCCTTGGCCCCCTGGTCTTACGTGAAACGTTCGCGTGCCAGCAGATATACCCTGACCTTTCACCGTGCGTTAGTTTGAAAGAATCAGTAAACACTTTGAAAACATTTTCACGTGGCCATTCATATTACAGCATAGAGATAAATAAATAAAAGGAAGAAAATGACTTGCTTTTAAATAGCGCCTTTCACGACCTCAGGGTGTTCCAAAACGCTTTACAGTCAATGAAGTAGATTTGACGCGTAGTCACTGTTGTAATGTAGGAAACGTGGCAGCCAATTTGCGCACAGCAAGCTTCCATGAACGGTGAAGTGACAATGACCAATTGATCTGTTTTAGTGATGCTGGTTGAGGGATAAATATTGGCCAGGACACTGGGGATAACTTCCCTGCTCTTCCTCGAAATAGTGCCAGAGGCTTGTTACAGCCACCTGAGAGGGGAGACTGGGCCTCGGTTTAATGTCTCATCTGAAAGACAGCACCTCCAACTGTGCAGCACTCCCTCAGCACTGCACCGAGAATGTCAGCCTAGATTTTTATGCTCAAGTCTCTGCAGTGGGGCCCGAACCCACGACCTTCTGACTCAAAGGCGAGGGTGCTGCCCACTGAGCCAGCCACAGGATGTTATCAATTGCCGCTCTCACCCCTGATTTTGGATCTAGCATGGTGCAGTGAATTTGACTTTGCAGAACAGGAAAACAAAATCCCCCAACGGAAACGACTATCCCAGTGGGCAAATGCTAGTTTCGATTGGATTGGGGAGTGAAGGGTCAATGGTGGAATTTCTCGGCGAGCACTGCCTTCATCATGCATTTCGAGATGATTGGTAAATATGCTGGGATTGTTTCCGCTTTGGGCACAATCGGGAAACTGCGCCCAAGATGCGCTTGAGATGGCGTTGGATGGGTTCGGCTTCAAGTTTCCGCAAAAATTAATTTGCATAATCACAAATGTAAAATCTTCCCTGAACCAGCGCGATCGGGCAGTGCAATAGAACTTATTTTTTCTTTCCATTAAAGGTATTTTTTGCTGTATTTAAGAGTGGCAGCCTGGAGCAATTTTATTATTACAGCTGAAAGCGGGTTTATCACCAAAAAATTAGCATTTTTAATCAGAGTGTCTCATCTTCCACCCGCGAGGAACCTGATTTAAAATCACTAAAAATGACTTGAAATATATAAACTGAACCATTTCAGAGTTTCATTAGTCAGATTCTTTGTAAGGTCATTTTCTTTTGATATGAAAAGACGCTTAAAACGTGCTGACTGGTGCCAGTGGGCCTACGAAAATGAGCGCGATTTAAAGAGCCTCCTCAGACCAGCACAATCTGTGGAATCTCACAATGTCCACCCGAAGGGGGCTTGGCCAGTTTTTGGAGCGGGACTGGAACCAGGTGAACTGAATCTTGAACCAGCGTAAAAGATCGCGGAAAAGGTGACTGGACAAACCAACCAGAGGCGACGCAAGAGAAAACATTTTTACGCAACGAGTGGTTAGGATTTGGAATGCACTGCCTGATAGGATGGTGGATACAGATTCAATAGTAGCCTTCTAAAGGGAATTGGATAAATACCTGAAGGAGAAAACGTTGCTGGAATACGGGGAAAGAGCCTGGGAGTGGGACTAACTTGATTGCTCCTCGAAAAAAGCCTGTGCAGACTCGATGAGCTGAATAGCTTCCTTCTGTACTATTCTATGATTCTATGAAAATCCAAACTTAAGTGGATTTGGGCGCAACTCACTTGCGTTTAAAATTCCCCGATCTTTTTGCGCGGGCTTGACGATTCCACCCGGATTGCGCAAATATTACTAACGGAATCAAATGGAAACTCGGGCCCCTCCCCCCAACCCACCGTTTCTAAATTGTAGACCATGACATCCAGCAACATATTTTTATTGGGACCGCTCTGTACTGTCCAGTATTTCAGCCGTGACTCTGTTTTCACTCAATTTGCAAGCCGTGTTTATGAGGGCGCAGGAAATAGTTTGCTGTTCGACAACGACGCAACAAAAATCAATAAGCTATTTTTTTTTTTCCTGCAAGAAACTTTGTTATAGAGCATTCATTTCAATAAATATTTGCACTGGGAATGAGTCATGTTTAACCTGGAATAACTGCGATCAGTTAAAGTAACTGTGTGGGCAATGGGTTTCAGTTACCCTTTCACCTCTGGGATTTGGGTTTGAATCCAACCCAGCATGTTTGAATGAAAGTCTCCACTCTCTTACGGCTGCAAGTGAACAGAGTTTGGACAGCCTGAATCAAGTTCCCAGTGGGTGTGAATCCACAGGGAAAACTGTTTAATTTGGCATGAGTGCATAGTTTTTTCTGTGTCTAACGTACCCTATACTCACTGACACTGACAGCTCACTGACAGTACACTTCGGGGCACCCAAAGTTTATATAGGTTGCTTCGTTTAGCCTTACTTACCGCTACTTATCATAGAAATTTACAGCATGGAAGGAAGCAATTCCGGACCATTGTGTCCGTGCCGGCAGACAAAGAGTTATCCAGCCTAATTCCACTTTTCAGCTTTTGGTCCATAGCTTGGTCGGTCACGGCACTTCTAGTGCACATCATGTCCTCTGCCAAATTTGCACACGACTACAGGTCCATCCCAGAGAGGGCAGATAACCCCCAGCTTCGCTTCTCCAAATACCATCATCAACTCCTGAGGAGATGGTCGCCTGAGGAAGAGAGTGTTCGAAGATCAGGCCCTCAAATCTGGCACCAAGCTCATGGTCTACAGGGCTGTAGTTATACCCGTCCTCCTGTATGGCTTAGAGACATAGACCATATACAATAGACACCTCAAATCGCTGGAGAAATACAACCAACCATGTGGCATGTATCTCACACTGCTGTACATAACTGTATCTTACCATGCTATACATGACTGTAACTAGAGATGACCTGTCCCACATTTGGGACTGTTTACTGTGTGTGCGACATCCATTTTGTATCTGTTAAATTTACATGAAATTGGTTTACATGTGGCATGTATCCACTCACTTCTCAAATGCACACTACTGAAATATCTTGCATCTGTTAAATTAAACTGGAAAAGCAGAAGATCTGGTGAATGTGGAGGGTGGGAGCTCAGGACAAGCAAAAACCTAGCACTGGTGGGGGCGGGAGGGCTGAGAGCAGAAGCATGCAAAATTGGTCAGACCCAGTTGAGGTCCTATCTACCATGCTGGAGCGAAATCCTCAGCTGAAGAAAATGGAAGACGTTTCAGAAACTTTGTTGTGGAAGGTGGCATCTTCAAAGTAGATCAGATGTTGGAACTTGGAAAAAGGAATAGAGTCCTTACAGGAAGTGGGATGGAAAGAAGTATAATCCAGGTAGTTTTGGAAGTTAATGGGCTTGTAATAGATTTATGTGGATAGCCCAATCTCAGAGTGTCCTATCTAGTTATGTTTCAGATTGCCCTTGAGCACTGGGAACAAGTTAGTTGAAAGACACTTAATGGTAGTTATCTTCTTGCAGAAATGTCAGTGTATTTTGATTTAGACGAGGGGATTAAATGTAGTATCTCCAAATTTGCAGATGACACAAAGTTGGGTGGCAGTGTGAGCTGCGAGGAGGATGCTATGAGGCTGCAGAGTGACTTGGATAGGTTAGGTGAGTGGGCAAATGAATGGCAGATGAAGTATAATGTGAGGTTATCCACTTTGGTAAAAACAGAGACACTATTATCTGAATGGTGACAGATTAGGAAAAGGGGAGGTGCAACGAGACCTGGGTGTCATGGTACATCAATCATTGAAGGTTGGCATGCAGGTACAGCAGGCGGTTAAGAAAGCAAATGGCATGCTGGCCTTCATAGCAAGGGGATTTGAGTACAGGGGCAGGGAGGCATTACTACAGTTGTACAGGGCCTTGGTGAGGCCACACCTGGCGTATTGTGTACAGTTTTGGTCTCCTAACTTGAGGAAGGACATTCTTGCTATTGAGAGAGTGCAGCAAAGGTTCACCAGACTGATTCCTGGGATGGTGGGACTGACATATCAAGAAAGACTGGATCAACTGGGCTTGTATTCACTGGAGTTCAGAAGAATGAGAGGGGATCTCATAGAAACGTTTAAAATTCTGATGGGTTTAGACAGGTTAGATGCAGGAAGAATGTTCTCAATGTTGGGCAAGTCCAGAACCAGGGGTCACAGTCTAAGGATAAGGGGTAAGCCATTTAGGACCGAGATGAGGAGAAACTTCTTCACCCAGAACCTGTGGAATTCTCTACCACAGAAAGTTGTTGAGGCCAATTCACTAAATATATTCAAAAAGGAGTTAGATGTAGTCTTTACTACTAGGGGGATCAAGGGGCATGGCGAGAAAGCAGGAATGGGGTACTGAAGTTGCATGTTCAGCCATGAACTCATTGAATGGCGGTGCAGGCTCGAAGGGCCGAATGGCCTACTCCTGCACCTATTTTCTATGTTTCTATGTTTCTATGTAACCACAAGCTTACCTTACCACCAGGGGTGCACTTGCAGGAGACACTGGCTACCTGTCCCAGACAGGTATATAAGGGCAGGTCTCAGGCAAGTGAGGCATTCGAGAGCTGTGTAATAAAGGTGCAGGTCTTGAGTGACCTTGACTTCAGTACGTGCCTCGTGTGAATCTGTACTGCAGGGACAGGACTTTACACCATGTCTCCGCAAGATCCTGCAAATCCCCTGAGAGGACAGACGCTCCAACGTCAGTGTTCGCAATCAGGCCACTATCCCCAGCATCGAAACACTGACCACAATTGACCAGCTCTGTTTGGCGGGCCACATTGTTCGCATGCCCGACACAAGACTCCCAAAGCAAGTGCTCTACTCGGAACTCCTACATGGCAAGCGAGCCCCAGATTGGCAGAGGAAATGTTTCAAAGACATCCTCAAAGCCATCTCCTTGAAGCCCTTTCCCCTGCCCCCACTACCCTCCCCTCCAACCAGTGCACTTCTTTATCACTCAGACTGAGACCATCCTACTGCTTTCCCTTGTCTACGAATCCAAACCACTTCCCAGTCTTCCCCCTGCCCCACGTCTTTCTGCAGGTTTTCCTCATACTTGCCGCTCATACCCTCTCCAAGTGCATCTCGTCCATGAGTCCCCTCCTGTTCTCTTGACCCTATTCCCACTGAATTACTGATCACTCAACTTCCCTTCCATGACCACCATGCTAGCTGATGGTGTAAATAATGCCCTCTCCTCTGGCACTGTCCCTCTCCCTTTCAAAACCAAGAGATTATCCCCTCTCAGCCTCTCTATCCTTACAAGCTATCACCTCTTCCCTTCCTCTCCAAAGTGCTTGAACCTGATGTTGGATCCCAAATCCATGCCCCGCAATTACCTTTTTGAATCTCCCAATTAGTTTTCCACCCTGGTCGCAGTACTGAAATGGTGCTGATCAGTCACAAATAACGTCCTCTGTGACTGCGACCATGATGCATTATTCTTCCTCATCTTCTCCGCAGCCTTTGACATGATGGACCACACCATCTAATTCCAATGTCCTGACTCTTGTTCAGCTCACTAGGACTGCCCTTCCTTTGTTCCAATCTTATCCATCCAATCGTAGCCAGAGCATCCCTAGCAATCGCTTTACTTCCCATTCCTGCACCATCATGTCCCCAAGGATTCATCTTTGGCCTCCTCCTCTTCGTCAGCTGCATGCTGCCCCTTGGCAACAACATCTGCAGATATAGAGTCAGCATCCACCGACGACACCCAGCTCTACTTCCCCACCATCTCTCCACTGTCATTTTTTGTTGTTGTCATATGACACTCCTGTGAAGTGTCTTGGGACGTTTTACTACATTAAAGGCGCTATATAAATACAATTTGTTGTTGTTGTTTCTGTAGTTCTTTCTTGAGTAAATGAATTTCCTGCGGCTTTCTGGATCGTCTAGGCTTATATTCACTGGAATTTAGAAGAATGAGAGGGGATCTCATAGAAACATATAAAATTCTGACGGACGGGACAGGTTAGATGCAGGAAGAATGTTCCCGATGTTGGGGAAGTCCAGAACTAGGGGTCACAGTCTAAGGATAAGGGGTAAGCCATTTAGGACTGAGATGAGGAGAAACTTCTTCACTCAGAGAATTGTGAACCTGTGGAATTCCCTACCACAGAAAGTTGTTGAGGCCAGTTCATTAGATATATTCAAGAGGGAGTTAGATGTAGCCCTTATGGCTAAAGGGATCAAGGGGTATGGAGAGAAAGCAGGAATGGGGTACTGATGTTTCATGATCAGCCATGCTCATATTGAATGGTGGTGCAAGCTCGAAGGGCCGATGGCTTACTCCTGCACCTATTTTCTACGTTTCTATGTTTTCTTAGGATTGGGAGAGGAAATGGTTAGAAATTCATCTCGGGCATTGCCGCAAAAGAGGCGGTATCGGATCGGCTGCCCGTTATATGCAGCGCTTGATATTCAGCTCCAGTGACTTTTGGGTTTGTTTGTTGTAACAAGCTGAAAGAGGTGGTGGGTTCAAGTCCCACTCCAGGGACTTGAGCACAAAAAATCGAGGCTGACACTCCAGTGGAGTGCTGAAGGAGTGCTGCACTGTTAGGGGTGCCATCTTTCGGATGAGATGTTAAACTGATACCCCGTCTGCCCTCTCAGGTGGATGTAAAAGATCCCAATGCACTATTTCGAAGAAGAACAGGGGAGCTATCCTCAGCGTCCTGGCCAATATTTATCCCTCAATCCACATAACAAAAAAAACAGATTATCTGGTCATGATCACATTGCTGTTTGTGGGAGCTTGCTGTGTGCAAATTGGCTGATGCATTTCCCACATTGCAACAGTGACTACACTCCAAAAAGTACTTCATTGGCTGTAAACACTTTGAGACGTCCGGTGACTGTGAAAGGCACTATCTGTACAGGTATTTTTAAAAATCCAAATCCAAGTTACAGCGCCACCTCAGAAGCAGACAAGAACAATGGGCGTTCTTAGCTATAAAACTAAAAAGCATAAAAACTGTAAATCTGATGCAAAATCATAAAAGGTTGGAAACAATTAGCAGGGCAGGCAGTGCCTGTGGAGAGATCAGAAAGGTTAGCATCATGGGCTGAAGCTGTAATGATTAATTTATCTGCTCTCTCCACAGACATGTTGAGTGTCTCCAGCATTTTCCGGTTTTGTCTCAGGCATTCTTGTAACACCCTTTAAAAAACAAATGACAATGGGATCACTGGAAGACGTAAAAGAGCAGATATCACCATGACAGTGTTTCAATGGACTGAGGGTGCTACAATATTACTCATTAATTTATGTGTACTACAGGCATGACAGAGCTATCACCTATCAAGGATTTTAATATATTGCCAGTAAATTGGCATTGCATACAGTCAATTGATGAATATAAATCTTCTTCTGTAAGAGATGCAATGGAGCAGCACCTATTAAACAGAGCTTGCAACTATGTTACAGGCAACAGTTTACATACAGAATTTCTATTCAAGATGTTTACATGGGCAAGTTTGAAGTTAAATGTTGACCAAAAAGCATGACTAAAAATCATGACCACAGGAAGTTGGACAAGGAGTGCCCACATACAAAAATTATACATGATATATATACTATACTGCAGCACTTATACCGCCTGTGTACATTAATACATTCATGAGAGGCTGCTTATCCAGGTCAAAGAATTAAAAGCAAACCATAGAGAGCATTAAGAGAGGTTGATGGCTTCATGTCCATCGATATTGTAACTGTGGGGATTCTTCCATTTAAACCACTATTTGTATCACCAATGTAGTCGATTTTTGGGAAGTCACTATAGGAGGAATTCAGCACACCGTGTCTACTTCTAGATTGCCTCGGGGTGAGAACCATGACTAAATGATGAAGACTAAGATGAAGAAGAAGATGAAGATGATGCAGAAGAAGAGATGAAGAGGATGAGGATGATAAGATGATGATAAGATGATATGATGACAATAATGAAGACAAAGAAGATGAAGTTGAAGTTGAAAATGATGAAGATGAAGAGATGACTGAAGAGGAAGATGAGGATGAGGACAAGAACGATCAAGAAGGTGATGAGGAAGGTGAAGGTGATGATGAAGATGAAGATGATGCAGAAGAAGAGATGAAGAGGATGAGGTTGATAATGATAAGATGATGACAATGATGAAGACGAAGACAAAGATAAAGACAAAGCCAAATATGAAGACAAAAATGAAAAGGTCTGAAGATGTGAAAGTGTGCAGGTATGAAGATGTGAAGGTGTGAAGGTGTGAAGATGCGAAGGTGTGAAGGTATGAAGGTGCGAAGATGCGAAGGTGTGAAGGTGTGAAGGTGTGAAGGTGTGAAGATGTGAAGATGTGAAGATGCGAAGGTGTGAAGGTGTGAGGGTGTGAAGATGTGAAGATGTGAAGATGTGAAGGTGTGAAGATGTGAAGATGTGAAGATGTGAAGGTGTGAAGATGTGAAGATGTGAAGGTTTGAAGATGTGAAGATGTGAAGATGTGAAGGTGTGAAGATGTGAAGGTTTGAAGATGTGAAGGTGTGAAGTGTGAAGATGTGAAGGTGCGAAGATGTGAAGATGTGAAGGTGTGAAGATGTGAAGGTTTGAAGATGTGAAGGTGTGAAGTGTGAAGATGTGAAGGTGCGAAGATGCGAAGGTGCGAAGATGCGAAGATTCGAAGGTGTGAAGATGTGAAGATGTGAAGATGTGAAGGTGTGAAGGTGTGAAGATGCGAAGGTGTGAAGGTATGAAGGTGCGAAGATGTGAAGGTGTGAAGGTGTGAAGATGTGAAGGTGTGAAGATGCGAAGGTGTGAAGGTATGAAGTGAGAAGATGCGAAGGTGCGAAGGTGCGAAGATATGAAGTGTGAAGATGCGAAGGTGCGAAGGTGCGAAGGTGCGAAGATGCGAAGATTCGAAGGTGTGAAGATGTGAAGATGTGAAGATGCGAAGGTGTGAAGATGCGAATGTGTGAAGGTATGAAGGTGCGAAAATGTGAAGGTGTGAAGGTGTGAAGATGCGAAGGTGTGAAGATGTGAAGGTGTGAAGTTGTGAAGATGTGAAGATGCGAAGGTGCGAAAAAAGATGTGAAGATGTGAAGGTGTGAAGATGTGAAGGTTTGAAGATGTGAAAATGTGAAGGTTTGAAGATGTGAAGATGTGAAGATGTGAAGATGTGAAGACGTGAAAATGTGAATGTTTGAAGATGTGAAGATGTGAAGATGTGAAGGTGTGAAGATGTGAAGATGTGAAGATGTGAAGGTGTGAAGATGTGAAGGTTTGAAGATGTGAAGGTGTGAAGTGTGAAGATGTGAAGGTGCGAAGATGCGAAGGTGCGAAGGTGCGAAGATGCGAAGATTCGAAGGTGTGAAGATGTGAAGATGTGAAGGTGTGAAGATGTGAAGGGTTGAAGATGTGAAGGTGTGAAGTGTGAAGATGCGAAGATGCGAAGGTGCGAAGGTGTGAAGATGCGAAGGTGTGAAGGTGTGAAGATGTGAAGGTGTGAAGATGTGAAGGTGTGAGGGTGTGAAGATGTGAAGGTGTGAGGGTGTGAAGATGTGAAGATGTGAAGATGTGAAGGTTTGAAGGTGTGAAGATGTGAAGATGTGAAGATGCGAAGGTGTGAAGATGTGAAGGTGTGAAGATGTGAAGATGTGAAGGTGTGAAGGTGTGAAGGTTTGAAGATGTGAAAATGTGAATGTTTGAAGATTTGAAGATGTGAAGATGTGAAGGTTTGAAGATGTGAAGATGTGAAGGTTTGAAGTTGTGAAGGTGTGAAGTGTGAAGATGTGAAGGTGCGAAGATGCGAAGGTGCGAAGATGCGAAGATTCGAAGGTGTGAAGATGTGAAGGTGTGAAGGTGTGAGGGTGTGAAGATGTGAAGATGTGAAGATGTGAAGGTTTGAAGATGTAAAGATGTGAAGATGTGAAGATGTGAAGGTGTGAAGATGTGAAAATGTGAAGGATTGAAGATGTGAAGATGTGAAGATGTGAAGGTCTGAAGATGTGAAGATGTGAAGATGCGAAGGTGTGAAGATGTGAAGATGTGAAGATGTGAAGATGTGAAGGTTTGAAGATGTGAAGATGTGATGGTGTGAAGGTGTGAAGATGTGAAGATGTGAAGGTTTGAAGATGTGAAGATGTGAAAATGTGAAGGTTTGAAGATGTGAAGATGTGAAGGTGTGAAGATGTGAAGATGTGAATGTGTGAAGATGTGAAGATGCGAAGGTGTGAAGGTGTGAAGGTGTGAAGATGTGAAGGTGTGAAGATGTGAAGGTGTGAGGGTGTGAAGATGTGACGATGTGAAGATGTGAAGGTTTGAAGATGTGAAGATGTGAAGATGTGAAGGTGTGAAGTGTGAAGATGTGAAGGTGTGAAGGTGTTCAGATGTGAAGATGTGAAGGTTTGAAGATGTGAAAATGTGAAGATGTGAAGATGTGAAGGTTTGAGGGTGTGAAGATGTGAAGATGTGAAGATGTGAAGGTTTGAAGATGTGAAGATGTGAAGGTGTGAAGATGTGAAGATGCGAAGATGCGAAGGTGTGAAGATGTGAAGATGTGAAGATGTGAAGGTGTGAAGGTGTGAAGATGTGAAGATTTGAAGATGTGAAGATGTGAAGATGTGAAAATGTGAAGATTTGAAGATGTGAAGGTTTGAAGATGTGAAGATGTGAAGATGTGAAGATGTGAAGATGTGAAGGTGTGAAGATGTGAAGGTTTGAAGATGTGAAGGTGTGAAGTGTGAAGATGTGAAGGTGTGAAGATGCGAAGGTGCGAAGATGCGAAGATTCGAAGGTGTGAAGATGTGAAGATGTGAAGATGCGAAGGTGTGAAGATGTGAAGGTGTGAAGATGCGAAGGTGTGAAGTTGTGAAGATGCGAAGGTGTGAAGGTATGAAGGTGCGAAGATGTGAAGGTCTGAAGATGTAAAGATGTGAAGATGCGAAGGTGTGAAGATGTGAAGGTGTGAAGATGTGAAGGTGTGAGGGTGTGAAGATGTGAAGGTTTGAAGATGTGAAAATGTGAAGGTTTGAAGATGTGAAGATGTGAAGATGTGAAGATGCGAAGGTGTGAAGAGGTGAAGATGTGAAGACGTGAAAATGTGAAGGTTTGAAGATGTGAAGATGTGAAGATGTGAAGGTCTGAAGATGTGAAGATGTGAAGATGCGAAGGTGTGAAGATGTGAAGGTGTGAAGATGTGAAGGTGTGAGGGTGTGAAGATGTGAAGATGTGAAGATGTGAAGGTTTGAAGATGTGAAGATGTGATTGTGTGAAGGTGTGAAGGTGTGAAGATGTGAAGATGTGAAGGTTTGAAGATGTGAAGATGTGAAGATGTGAAAATGTGAAGGTTTGAAGATGTGAAGATGTGAAGATGTGAAGGTGTGAAGATGTGAAGATGTGAAGATGCGAAGGTGTGAAGATGTGAAGGTGTGAAGATGTGAAGGTGTGAAGATGTGAAGGTGTGAAGTGTGAAGATGTGAAGATGCGAAGGTGTGAAGATGCGAAGGTGTGAAGATGTGAAGGTGTGAAGATGTGAATGTGTGAAGATGTGAAGATGTGAAGATGCGAAGGTGTGAAGGTGTGAGGGTGTGAAGATGTGAAGATGTGAAGATGTGAAGGTGCGAAGATGCGAAGGTGCGAAGATGCGAAGATTCGAAGGTGTGAACATGTGAAGATGTGAAGATGCGAAGTTGTGAAGATGTGAAGGTGTGAAGATGCGAAGGTGTGACGATGTGAAGGTGTGAAGGTGTGAAGATGTGAAGATGCGAAGGTGTGAAGATGTGAAGGAGTGAGGTGTGAAGATGTGAAGGTTTGAAGATGTGAAGATGTGAAGGTGTGAAGGTGTGCAGATGTGAAGGTGTGAAGATGTGAAGGTGTGAAGGTGTGCAGATGTGAAGATGTGAAGGTTTGAAGATGTGAAAATGTGAAGATGTGAAAATGTGAAGGTTTGAGGGTGTGAAGATGTGAAGATGTGAAGATGCGAAGGTGTGAAGATGTGAAGGTTTGAAGATGTGAAGATGTGAAGATGTGAAGATGTGAAGATGTGAAGGTGTGAAGGTGTGAAGATGTGAAGGTGTGAAGATGTGAAGATGTGAAGGTGTGAAGGTGTGAAGATGTGAAGGTTTGAAGATGCGAAGGTGTGAAGATGTGAAGATGCGAAGGTGTGAAGATGTGAAGGTGTGAGGGTGTGAAGATGTGAAGATGTGAAGGTGTGAAGGTGTGCAGATGTGAAGGTGTGAGGGTGTGAAGATGTGAAGATGTGAAGATGTGAAGGTGTGAAGGTGTGCAGATGTGAAGATGTGAAGGTTTGAAGATGTGAAAATGTGAAGATGTGAAGATGTGAAGGTTTGAGGGTGTGAAGATGTGAAGATGTGAAGATGTGAAGATGTGAAGGTTTGAAGATGTGAAGATGTGAAGATGTGAAGGTGTGAAGATTTGAAGATGTGAAGATGTGAAGATGTGAAAATGTGAAGATGTGAAGATGTGAAGGTTTGAAGATGTGAAGATGTGAAGATGTGAAGATGTGAAGGTGTGAAGATGTGAAGGTTTGAAGATGTGCAGATGTGAAGATGTGAAGGTGTGAAGATGTGAAGGTTTGAAGATGTGAAGGTGTGAAGTGTGAAGATGTGAAGGTGTGAAGATGCGAAGGTGCGAAGGTGCGAAGGTGCGAAGATGCGAAGATTCGAAGGTGTGAAGATGCGAAGGTGTGAAGATGTGAAGGTGTGAAGATGCGAAGGTGTGAAGATGTGAAGGTGTGAAGTTGTGAAGATGCGAAGGTGTGAAGGTATGAAGGTGCGAAGATGTGAAGGTCTGAAGATGTGAAGATGTGAAGATGCGAAGATGTGAAGATGTGAAGATGTGAAGGTTTGAAGATGTGAAGATGTGATGGTGTGAAGGTGTGAAGATGTGAAGATGTGAAGGTTTGAAGATGTGAAGATGTGAAGATGTGAAAATGTGAAGGTTTGAAGATGTGAAGATGCGAAGGTGTGAAGAATAGAAGGTGTGAAGATGTGAAGGTGTGAAGATGTGAAGGTGTGAAGATGTGAAGATGCGAAGATGTGAAGATGCGAAGGTGTGAAGATGTGAAGGTGTGAAGATGTGAAGGTGTGAAGATGTGAAGATGTGAATGTGTGAAGATGTGAAGATGTGAAGATGTGAAGGTGTGAGGGTGTGAAGATGTGAAGATGTGAAGATGTGAAGGTTTGAAGATGTGAAGATGTGAAGATGTGAAGGTTTGAAGATGTGAAGGTGTGAAGATGTGAAGGTGCGAAGATGCGAAGGTGCGAAGATGCGAAGATTCGAACATGTGAAGATGCGAAGATTCGAAGGTGTGAAGATGTGAAGATGTGAAGATGCGAAGGTGTGAAGATGCGAAGATGTGAAGATGTGAAGATGTGAAGATGTGAAGGTGTGAAGATGTGAAGATGTGAAGGTGTGAAGATGTGAAGGTTTGAAGATGTGAAGGTGTGAAGTGTGAAGATGTGAAGGTGCGAAGATGCGAAGGTGCGAAGATGCGAAGATTCGAAGGTGTGAAGGTGTGAAGATGTGAAGATGCGAAGGTGTGAAAATGTGAAGGTGTGAAGGTGCGAAGGTGTGAAGATGTGAAGGTGTGAAGGTGTGAAGGTGTGAAGATGCGAAGGTGTGAAGGTATGAAGGTGCGAAGATGTGAAGGTGTGAAGGTGTGAAGATGTGAAGATGCGAAGGTGTGAAGGTATGAAGTGTGAAGATGCGAAGGTGCGAAGGTGCGAAGGTATGAAGTGTGAAGATGCGAAGGTGCGAAGGTGCGAAGATGCGAAGATTCGAAGGTGTGAAGCTGTGAAGATGTGAAGATGCGAAGGTGTGAAGATGCGAAGGTGTGAAAATGTGAAGGTGTGAAGGTGTGAAGATGTGAAGGTGTGAAGGTGTGAAGATGTGAAGATGTGAAGATGCGAAGGTGCGAAAAAAGATGTGAAGATGTGAAGGTGTGAAGATGTGAAGGTTTGAAGATGTGAAGGTGCGAAGATGTGAAGGTGTGAAGATGTGAAAATGCGAAGGTTTGAAGATGTGAAGATGTGAAGATGTGAAGATGCGAAGGTGTGAAGATGTGAAGATGTGAAGACGTGAAAATGTGAAGGTTTGAAGATGTGAAGATGTGAAGATGTGAAGGTGTGAAGATGCGAAGGTGTGAAAATGCGAAGGTGTGAAGATGTGAAGATGTGAGGGTGTGAAGATGTGAAGGTGTGAAGGTGTGAAGGTGTGAAGATGTGAAGGTGTGAGGGTGTGAAGATGTGAAGATGTGAAGATGTGAAGGTTTGAAGATGTGAAGGTGTGAAGATGTGAAGATGTGAAGGTGTGAAGTGTGAAGATGTGAAGGTGCGAAGATGCGAAGGTGCGAAGGTGCGAAGATGCGAAGATTCGAAGGTGTGAAGATGTGAAGATGTGAAGGTTTGAAGATGTGAAGATGTGAAGATGTGAAGATGTGAAGGTGTGAACGTGTGAAGATGTGAAGGTGTGAAGATGTGAAGATGTGAAGGTGTGAAGGTGTGAAGATGTGAAGGTTTGAAGATGCGAAGGTGTGAAGATGTGAAGATGCGAAGGTGTGAAGATGTGAAAGTGTGAGGGTGTGAAGATGTGAAGATGTGAAGGTGTGAAGGTGTGCAGATGTGAAGGTGTGAGGGTGTGAAGATGTGAAGATGTGAAGATGTGAAGGTGTGAAGGTGTGCAGATGTGAAGATATGAAGGTTTGAAGATGTGAAAATGTGAAGATGTGAAGGTTTGAGGGTGTGAAGATGTGAAGATGTGAAGATGTGAAGGTTTGAAGATGTGAAGATGTGAAGATGTGAAGGTGTGAAGATGTGAAGATGTGAAGGTGTGAAGGTGTGAAGATGTGAAGATGTGAAGATGTGAAGGTTTGAAGATGTGAAGATGTGAAGATGTGAAGATGTGAAGGTGTGAAGATGTGAAGGTTTGAAGATGTGAAGATGTGAAGATGTGAAGGTGTGAAGATGTAAAGGTTTGAAGATGTGAAGGTGTGAAGATGTGAAGATGTGAAGGTGTGAAGATGTGAAGGTTTGAAGATGTGAAGATGTGAAGATGTGAAGGTGTGAAGATGTAAAGGTTTGAAGATGTGAAGGTGTGAAGTGTGAAGATGTGAAGATGTGAAGGTGTGAAGATGTGAAGGTTTGAAGATGTGAAGATGTGAAGATGTGAAGGTGTGAAGATGTAAAGGTTTGAAGATGTGAAGGTGTGAAGGTGTGAAGATGCGAAGGTGCGAAGTTGCGAAGGTGCGAAGATGCGAAGATTCGAGGGTGTGAAGATGCGAAGGTGTGAAGATGTGAAGGTGTGAAGATGCGAAGGTGTGAAGATGTGAAGGTGTGAAGTTGTGAAGATGCGAAGGTATGAAGGTGCGAAGATGTGAAGGTCTGAAGATGTGAAGATGTGAAGATGCGAAGATGTGAAGATGTGAAGATGTGAAGGTTTGAAGATGTGAAGATGTGATGGTGTGAAGGTGTGAAGATGTGAAGATGTGAAGGTTTGAAGATGTGAAGATGTGAAGATGTGAAAATGTGAAGGTTTGAAGATGTGAAGATGCGAAGGTGTGAAGATGTGAAGGTGTGAAGATGTGAAGGTGTGAAGATGTGAAGATGCGAAGATGTGAAGATGCGAAGGTGTGAAGATGTGAAGGTGTGAGGGTGTGAAGATGTGAAGATGTGAAGATGTGAAGGTTTGAAGATGTGAAGATGTGAAGATGTGAAGGTGTGAGGGTGTGAAGATGTGACGATGTGAAGGTTTGAAGATGTGAAGATGTGAAGATGTGAGGATGTGAAGGTTTGAAGATGTGAAGGTGTGAAGATGTGAAGGTGCGAAGATGCGAAGGTGCGAAGATGCGAAGATTCGAAGGTGTGAAGATGCGAAGGTGTGAAGATGTGAAGGTGTGAAGATGCGAAGGTGTGAAGATGTGAAGGTGTGAAGTTGTGAAGATGCGAAGGTATGAAGGTGCGAAGATGTGAAGGTCTGAAGATGTGAAGATGTGAAGATGCGAAGATGTGAAGATGTGAAGATGTGAAGGTTTGAAGATGTGAAGATGTGATGGTGTGAAGGTGTGAAGATGTGAAGATGTGAAGGTTTGAAGATGTGAAGATGTGAAGATGTGAAAATGTGAAGGTTTGAAGATGTGAAGATGCGAAGGTGTGAAGATGTGAAGGTGTGAAGATGTGAAGGTGTGAAGATGTGAAGATGCGAAGATGTGAAGATGCGAAGGTGTGAAGATGTGAAGGTGTGAGGGTGTGAAGATGTGAAGATGTGAAGATGTGAAGGTTTGAAGATGTGAAGATGTGAAGATGTGAAGGTGTGAGGGTGTGAAGATGTGACGATGTGAAGGTTTGAAGATGTGAAGATGTGAAGATGTGAGGATGTGAAGGTTTGAATTTGTGAAGGTGTGAAGATGTGAAGGTGCGAAGATGCGAAGGTGCGAAGATGCGAAGATTCGAACATGTGAAGATGCGAAGATTCGAAGATGTGAAGATGTGAAGATGCGAAGGTGTGAAGATGTGAAGATGTGAAGATGTGAAGGTGTGAAGATGTGAAGATGTGAAGATGTGAAGATGTGAAGGTTTGAAGATGTGAAGGTGTGAAGATGTGAAGATGTGAAGGTGTGAAGTGTGAAGATGTGAAGGTGCGAAGATGTGAAGGTTTGAACGTGTGAAGATGTGAAGGTGTGAAGATGTGAAGATGTGAAGGTGTGAAGGTGTGAAGATGTGAAGGTTTGAAGATGCGAAGGTGTGAAGATGTGAAGATGCGAAGATGTGAAGATGCGAAGGTGTGAAGATGTGAAGGTGTGAAGATGTGAAGGTGTGAAGATGTGAAGATGTGAATGTGTGAAGATGTGAAGATGTGAAGATGTGAAGGTGTGAGGGTGTGAAGATGTGAAGATGTGAAGATGTGAAGGTTTGAAGATGTGAAGATGTGAAGATGTGAAGGTGTGAGGGTGTGAAGATGTGACGATGTGAAGGTTTGAAGATGTGAAGATGTGAAGATGTGAAGGTTTGAAGATGTGAAGGTGTGAAGATGTGAAGGTGCGAAGATGCGAAGGTGCGAAGATGCGAAGATTCGAACATGTGAAGATGCGAAGATTCGAAGGTGTGAAGATGTGAAGAGATGAAGATGCGAAGGTGTGAAGATGCGAAGATGTGAAGATGTGAAGATGTGAAGGTGTGAAGATGTGAAGATGTGAAGGTGTGAAGATGTGAAGGTTTGAAGATGTGAAGGTGCGAAGGTGCGAAGATGCGAAGATTCGAAGGTGTGAAGGTGTGAAGATGTGAAGATGCGAAGGTGTGAAAATGTGAAGGTGTGAAGGTGCGAAGGTGTGAAGATGTGAAGGTGTGAAGGTGTGAAGATGCGAAGGTGTGAAGGTATGAAGTGTGAAGATGCGAAGATGTGAAGATGTGAAGGTATGAAGTGTGAAGATGCGAAGGTGCGAAGGTATGAAGTGTGAAGATGCGAAGGTGCGAAGGTGCGAAGATTCGAAGGTGTGAAGATGTGAAGATGTGAAGATGCGAAGGTGTGAAGATGCGAAGGTGTGAAAATGTGAAGGTGTGAAGGTGTGAAGATGTGAAGGTGTGAAGGTGTGAAGATGTGAAGATGTGAAGATGCGAAGGTGCGAAAAAAGATGTGAAGATGTGAAGGTGTGAAGATGTGAAGGTTTGAAGATGTGAAGGTGCGAAGATGTGAAGGTGTGAAGATGTGAAAATGCGACGGTTTGAAGATGTGAAGATGTGAAGATGTGAAGATGCGAAGGTGTGAAGATGTGAAGATGTGAAGACGTGAAAATGTGAAGGTTTGAAGATGTGAAGATGTGAAGATGTGAAGGTGTGAAGATGCGAAGGTTTGAAGATGCGAAGGTGTGAAGATGTGAAGATGTGAGGGTGTGAAGATGTGAAGGTGTGAAGGTGTGAAGGTGTGAAGATGTGAAGGTGTGAGGGTGTGAAGATGTGAAGATGTGAGGATGTGAAGATGTGAAGATGTGAAGGTTTGAAGATGTGAAGGTGTGAAGA
Source organism: Pristiophorus japonicus (assembly GCF_044704955.1). Taxonomy (NCBI): domain Eukaryota; kingdom Metazoa; phylum Chordata; class Chondrichthyes; family Pristiophoridae; genus Pristiophorus; species Pristiophorus japonicus. The sequence goes on from NC_091989.1 coordinate 178,036,430, forward strand.
TGTGAAGATGTGAAGGTGTGAAGTGTGAAGATGTGAAGGTGCGAAGATGCGAAGATTCGAAGGTGTGAAGATGTGAAGATGTGAAGGTTTGAAGATGTGAAGATGTGAAGATGTGAAGATGTGAAGGTGTGAACGTGTGAAGATGTGAAGGTGTGAAGATGTGAAGATGTGAAGGTGTGAAGATGTGAAGGTTTGAAGATGCGAAGGTGTGAAGATGTGAAGATGTGAAGGTGTGAAGATGTGAAGGTGTGAGGGTGTGAAGATGTGAAGATGTGAAGGTGTGAAGGTGTGCAGATGTGAAGGTGTGAGGGTGTGAAGATGTGAAGATGTGAAGATGTGAAGGTGTGAAGGTGTGCAGATGTGAAGATATGAAGGTTTGAAGATGTGAAAATGTGAAGATGTGAAGATGTGAAGGTTTGAGGGTGTGAAGATGTGAAGATGTGAAGATGTGAAGGTTTGAAGATGTGAAGATGTGAAGATGTGAAGGTGTGAAGATGTGAAGATGTGAAGGTGTGAAGGTGTGAAGATGTGAAGATGTGAAGGTTTGAAGATGTGAAGATGTGAAGATGTGAAGATGTGAAGGTGTGAAGATGTGAAGGTTTGAAGATGTGAAGATGTGAAGATGTGAAGGTGTGAAGATGTGAAGGTTTGAAGATGTGAAGGTGTGAAGTGTGAAGATGGGAAGGTGTGAAGATGCGAAGGTGCGAAGTTGCGAAGGTGCGAAGATGCGAAGATTCGAAGGTGTGAAGATGCGAAGGTGTGAAGATGTGAAGGTGTGAAGATGCGAAGGTGTGAAGATGTGAAGGTGTGAAGTTGTGAAGATGCGAAGGTATGAAGGTGCGAAGATGTGAAGGTCTGAAGATGTGAAGATGTGAAGATGCGAAGATGTGAAGATGTGATGATGTGAAGGTTTGAAGATGTGAAGATGTGATGGTGTGAAGGTGTGAAGATGTGAAGATGTGAAGGTTTGAAGATGTGAAGATGTGAAGATGTGAAAATGTGAAGGTTTGAAGATGTGAAGATGCGAAGGTGTGAAGATGTGAAGGTGTGAAGATGTGAAGGTGTGAAGATGTGAAGATGCGAAGATGTGAAGATGCGAAGGTGTGAAGATGTGAAGGTGTGAGGGTGTGAAGATGTGAAGATGTGAAGATGTGAAGGTTTGAAGATGTGAAGATGTGAAGATGTGAAGGTTTGAAGATGTGAAGATGTGAAGATGTGAAGGTGTGAGGGTGTGAAGATGTGACGATGTGAAGGTTTGAAGATGTGAAGATGTGAAGATGTGAAGATGTGAAGGTGTGAAGATGTGAAGATGCGAAGATGTGAAGATGCGAAGGTGTGAAGATGTGAAGGTTTGAAGATGTGAAGATGTGAAGATGTGAGGATGTGAAGGTTTGAAGATGTGAAGGTGTGAAGATGTGAAGGTGCGAAGATGCGAAGGTGCGAAGATGCGAAGATTCGAACATGTGAAGATGCGAAGATTCGAAGGTGTGAAGATGTGAAGATGTGAAGATGCGAAGGTGTGAAGATGTGAAGATGTGAAGATGTGAAGGTGTGAAGATGTGAAGATGTGAAGATGTGAAGATGTGAAGGTTTGAAGATGTGAAGATGCGAAGGTGTGAAGATGTGAAGGTGTGAAGATGTGAAGGTGTGAAGATGTGAAGATGTGAAAATGTGAAGGTTTGAAGATGTGAAGATGCGAAGGTGTGAAGATGTGAAGGTGTGAAGATGTGAAGGTGTGAAGATGTGAAGATGCGAAGATGTGAAGATGCGAAGGTGTGAAGATGTGAAGGTGTGAGGGTGTGAAGATGTGAAGATGTGAAGATGTGAAGGTTTGAAGATGTGAAGATGTGAAGATGTGAAGGTTTGAAGATGTGAAGATGTGAAGATGTGAAGGTGTGAGGGTGTGAAGATGTGACGATGTGAAGGTTTGAAGATGTGAAGATGTGAAGATGTGAGGATGTGAAGGTTTGAAGATGTGAAGGTGTGAAGATGTGAAGGTGCGAAGATGCGAAGGTGCGAAGATGCGAAGATTCGAACATGTGAAGATGCGAAGATTCGAAGGTGTGAAGATGTGAAGATGTGAAGATGCGAAGGTGTGAAGATGTGAAGATGTGAAGATGTGAAGGTGTGAAGATGTGAAGATGTGAAGATGTGAAGATGTGAAGGTTTGAAGATGTGAAGGTGTGAAGATGTGAAGATGTGAAGGTGTGAAGTGTGAAGATGTGAAGGTGCGAAGATGCGAAGGTGCGAAGGTGCGAAGATGCGAAGATTCGAAGGTGTGAAGATGTGAAGATGTGAAGGTTTGAAGATGTGAAGATGTGAAGATGTGAAGATGTGAAGGTTTGAACGTGTGAAGATGTGAAGGTGTGAAGATGTGAAGATGTGAAGGTGTGAAGGTGTGAAGATGTGAAGGTTTGAAGATGCGAAGGTGTGAAGATGTGAAGATGCGAAGGTGTGAAGATGTGAAGATGTGAAGGTTTGAAGATGTGAAAATGTGAAGGTTTGAAGATGTGAAGGTTTGAGGGTGTGAAGATGTGAAGATGTGAAGATGTGAAGGTGTGCAGATGTGAAGATGTGAAGGTTTGAAGATGTGAAAATGTGAAGATGTGAAGATGTGAAGGTTTGAGGGTGTGAAGATGTGAAGATGTGAAGATGTGAAGGTTTGAAGATGTGAAGATGTGAAGATGTGAAGGTGTGAAGATGTGAAGATGTGAAGGTGTGAAGGTGTGAAGATGTGAAGATGTGAAGGTTTGAAGATGTGAAGATGTGAAGATGTGAAGATGTGAAGGTGTGAAGATGTGAAGGTTTGAAGATGTGAAGATGTGAAGATGTGAAGGTGTGAAGATGTGAAGGTTTGAAGATGTGAAGGTGTGAAGTGTGAAGATGTGAAGGTGTGAAGATGCGAATGTGCGAAGTTGCGAAGGTGCGAAGATGCGAAGATTCGAAGGTGTGAAGATGCGAAGGTGTGAAGATGTGAAGGTGTGAAGATGCGAAGGTGTGAAGATGTGAAGGTGTGAAGTTGTGAAGATGCGAAGGTATGAAGGTGCGAAGATGTGAAGGTCTGAAGATGTGAAGATGTGAAGATGCGAAGATGTGAAGATGTGAAGATGTGAAGGTTTGAAGATGTGAAGATGTGATGGTGTGAAGGTGTGAAGATGTGAAGATGTGAAGGTTTGAAGATGTGAAGATGTGAAGATGTGAAAATGTGAAGGTTTGAAGATGTGAAGATGCGAAGGTGTGAAGATGTGAAGGTGTGAAGATGTGAAGGTGTGAAGATGTGAAGGTGTGAAGATGTGAAGATGCGAAGATGTGAAGATGCGAAGGTGTGAAGATGTGAAGGTGTGAGGGTGTGAAGATGTGAAGATGTGAAGATGTGAAGGTTTGAAGATGTGAAGATGTGAAGATGTGAAGGTGTGAGGGTGAAGATGTGACGATGTGAAGGTTTGAAGATGTGAAGATGTGAAGATGTGAAGATGTGAAGGTTTGAAGATGTGAAGGTGTGAAGATGTGAAGGTGCGAAGATGCGAAGGTTCGAACACGTGAAGATGCGAAGATTCGAAGGTGTGAAGATGTGAAGATGTGAAGATGCGAAGGTGTGAAGATGCGAAGATGTGAAGATGTGAAGATGTGAAGGTGTGAAGATGTGAAGATGTGAAGGTGTGAAGATGTGAAGGTTTGAAGATGTGAAGGTGTGAAGTGTGAAGATGTGAAGGTGCGAAGATGCGAAGGTGCGAAGATGCGAAGATTCGAAGGTGTGAAGGTGTGAAGATGTGAAGATGCGAAGGTGTGAAAATGTGAAGGTGCGAAGGTGTGAAGATGTGAAGGTGTGAAGGTGTGAAGGTGTGAAGATGCGAAGGTGTGAAGGTATGAAGGTGCGAAGATGTGAAGGTGTGAAGGTGTGAAGATGTGAAGATGCGAAGGTGTGAAGGTATGAAGTGTGAAGATGCGAAGGTGCGAAGGTGCGAAGGTATGAAGTGTGAAGATGCGAAGGTGCGAAGGTGCGAAGATGCGAAGATTCGAAGGTGTGAAGATGTGAAGATGTGAAGATGCGAAGGTGTGAAGATGCGAAGGTGTGAAAATGTGAAGGTGTGAAGGTGTGAAGATGTGAAGGTGTGAAGGTGTGAAGATGTGAAGATGTGAAGATGCGAAGGTGCGAAAAAAGATGTGAAGATGTGAAGGTGTGAAGATGTGAAGGTTTGAAGATGTGAAGGTGCGAAGATGTGAAGGTGTGAAGATGTGAAAATGCGACGGTTTGAAGATGTGAAGATGTGAAGATGTGAAGATGCGAAGGTGTGAAGATGTGAAGATGTGAAGACGTGAAAATGTGAAGGTTTGAAGATGTGAAGATGTGAAGATGTGAAGGTGTGAAGATGCGAAGGTTTGAAGATGCGAAGGTGTGAAGATGTGAAGATGTGAGGGTGTGAAGATGTGAAGGTGTGAAGGTGTGAAGGTGTGAAGATGTGAAGGTGTGAGGGTGTGAAGATGTGAAGATGTGAAGGTGTGAAGGTGTGCAGATGTGAAGGTGTGAGGGTGTGAAGATGTGAAGATGTGAAGATGTGAAGGTGTGAAGGTGTGCAGATGTGAAGATATGAAGGTTTGAAGATGTGAAAATGTGAAGATGTGAAGATGTGAAGGTTTGAGGGTGTGAAGATGTGAAGATGTGAAGATGTGAAGGTTTGAAGATGTGAAGATGTGAAGATGTGAAGGTGTGAAGATGTGAAGATGTGAAGGTGTGAAGGTGTGAAGATGTGAAGATGTGAAGATGTGAACGTTTGAAGATGTGAAGATGTGAAGATGTGAAGATGTGAAGGTGTGAAGATGTGAAGGTTTGAAGATGTGAAGATGTGAAGATGTGAAGGTGTGAAGATGTGAAGGTTTGAAGATGTGAAGGTGTGAAGTGTGAAGATGGGAAGGTGTGAAGATGCGAAGGTGCGAAGTTGCGAAGGTGCGAAGATGCGAAGATTCGAAGGTGTGAAGATGCGAAGGTGTGAAGATGTGAAGGTGTGAAGATGCGAAGGTGTGAAGATGTGAAGGTGTGAAGTTGTGAAGATGCGAAGGTATGAAGGTGCGAAGATGTGAAGGTCTGAAGATGTGAAGATGTGAAGATGCGAAGATGTGAAGATGTGATGATGTGAAGGTTTGAAGATGTGAAGATGTGATGGTGTGAAGGTGTGAAGATGTGAAGATGTGAAGGTTTGAAGATGTGAAGATGTGAAGATGTGAAAATGTGAAGGTTTGAAGATGTGAAGATGCGAAGGTGTGAAGATGTGAAGGTGTGAAGATGTGAAGGTGTGAAGATGTGAAGATGCGAAGATGTGAAGATGCGAAGGTGTGAAGATGTGAAGGTGTGAGGGTGTGAAGATGTGAAGATGTGAAGATGTGAAGGTTTGAAGATGTGAAGATGTGAAGATGTGAAGGTTTGAAGATGTGAAGATGTGAAGATGTGAAGGTGTGAGGGTGTGAAGATGTGACGATGTGAAGGTTTGAAGATGTGAAGATGTGAAGATGTGAAGATGTGAAGGTGTGAAGATGTGAAGATGCGAAGATGTGAAGATGCGAAGGTGTGAAGATGTGAAGGTTTGAAGATGTGAAGATGTGAAGATGTGAGGATGTGAAGGTTTGAAGATGTGAAGGTGTGAAGATGTGAAGGTGCGAAGATGCGAAGGTGCGAAGATGCGAAGATTCGAACATGTGAAGATGCGAAGATTCGAAGGTGTGAAGATGTGAAGATGTGAAGATGCGAAGGTGTGAAGATGTGAAGATGTGAAGATGTGAAGGTGTGAAGATGTGAAGATGTGAAGATGTGAAGATGTGAAGGTTTGAAGATGTGAAGATGCGAAGGTGTGAAGATGTGAAGGTGTGAAGATGTGAAGGTGTGAAGATGTGAAGATGTGAAAATGTGAAGGTTTGAAGATGTGAAGATGCGAAGGTGTGAAGATGTGAAGGTGTGAAGATGTGAAGGTGTGAAGATGTGAAGATGCGAAGATGTGAAGATGCGAAGGTGTGAAGATGTGAAGGTGTGAGGGTGTGAAGATGTGAAGATGTGAAGATGTGAAGGTTTGAAGATGTGAAGATGTGAAGATGTGAAGGTTTGAAGATGTGAAGATGTGAAGATGTGAAGGTGTGAGGGTGTGAAGATGTGACGATGTGAAGGTTTGAAGATGTGAAGATGTGAAGATGTGAGGATGTGAAGGTTTGAAGATGTGAAGGTGTGAAGATGTGAAGGTGCGAAGATGCGAAGGTGCGAAGATGCGAAGATTCGAACATGTGAAGATGCGAAGATTCGAAGGTGTGAAGATGTGAAGATGTGAAGATGCGAAGGTGTGAAGATGTGAAGATGTGAAGATGTGAAGGTGTGAAGATGTGAAGATGTGAAGATGTGAAGATGTGAAGGTTTGAAGATGTGAAGGTGTGAAGATGTGAAGATGTGAAGGTGTGAAGTGTGAAGATGTGAAGGTGCGAAGATGCGAAGGTGCGAAGGTGCGAAGATGCGAAGATTCGAAGGTGTGAAGATGTGAAGATGTGAAGGTTTGAAGATGTGAAGATGTGAAGATGTGAAGATGTGAAGGTTTGAACGTGTGAAGATGTGAAGGTGTGAAGATGTGAAGATGTGAAGGTGTGAAGGTGTGAAGATGTGAAGGTTTGAAGATGCGAAGGTGTGAAGATGTGAAGATGCGAAGGTGTGAAGATGTGAAGATGTGAAGGTTTGAAGATGTGAAAATGTGAAGGTTTGAAGATGTGAAGGTTTGAGGGTGTGAAGATGTGAAGATGTGAAGATGTGAAGGTGTGCAGATGTGAAGATGTGAAGGTTTGAAGATGTGAAAATGTGAAGATGTGAAGATGTGAAGGTTTGAGGGTGTGAAGATGTGAAGATGTGAAGATGTGAAGGTTTGAAGATGTGAAGATGTGAAGATGTGAAGGTGTGAAGATGTGAAGATGTGAAGGTGTGAAGGTGTGAAGATGTGAAGATGTGAAGGTTTGAAGATGTGAAGATGTGAAGATGTGAAGATGTGAAGGTGTGAAGATGTGAAGGTTTGAAGATGTGAAGATGTGAAGATGTGAAGGTGTGAAGATGTGAAGGTTTGAAGATGTGAAGGTGTGAAGTGTGAAGATGTGAAGGTGTGAAGATGCGAATGTGCGAAGTTGCGAAGGTGCGAAGATGCGAAGATTCGAAGGTGTGAAGATGCGAAGGTGTGAAGATGTGAAGGTGTGAAGATGCGAAGGTGTGAAGATGTGAAGGTGTGAAGTTGTGAAGATGCGAAGGTATGAAGGTGCGAAGATGTGAAGGTCTGAAGATGTGAAGATGTGAAGATGCGAAGATGTGAAGATGTGAAGATGTGAAGGTTTGAAGATGTGAAGATGTGATGGTGTGAAGGTGTGAAGATGTGAAGATGTGAAGGTTTGAAGATGTGAAGATGTGAAGATGTGAAAATGTGAAGGTTTGAAGATGTGAAGATGCGAAGGTGTGAAGATGTGAAGGTGTGAAGATGTGAAGGTGTGAAGATGTGAAGGTGTGAAGATGTGAAGATGCGAAGATGTGAAGATGCGAAGGTGTGAAGATGTGAAGGTGTGAGGGTGTGAAGATGTGAAGATGTGAAGATGTGAAGGTTTGAAGATGTGAAGATGTGAAGATGTGAAGGTGTGAGGGTGAAGATGTGACGATGTGAAGGTTTGAAGATGTGAAGATGTGAAGATGTGAAGATGTGAAGGTTTGAAGATGTGAAGGTGTGAAGATGTGAAGGTGCGAAGATGCGAAGGTTCGAACACGTGAAGATGCGAAGATTCGAAGGTGTGAAGATGTGAAGATGTGAAGATGCGAAGGTGTGAAGATGCGAAGATGTGAAGATGTGAAGATGTGAAGGTGTGAAGATGTGAAGATGTGAAGGTGTGAAGATGTGAAGGTTTGAAGATGTGAAGGTGTGAAGTGTGAAGATGTGAAGGTGCGAAGATGCGAAGGTGCGAAGATGCGAAGATTCGAAGGTGTGAAGGTGTGAAGATGTGAAGATGCGAAGGTGTGAAAATGTGAAGGTGCGAAGGTGTGAAGATGTGAAGGTGTGAAGGTGTGAAGGTGTGAAGATGCGAAGGTGTGAAGGTATGAAGGTGCGAAGATGTGAAGGTGTGAAGGTGTGAAGATGTGAAGATGCGAAGGTGTGAAGGTATGAAGTGTGAAGATGCGAAGGTGCGAAGGTGCGAAGGTATGAAGTGTGAAGATGCGAAGGTGCGAAGGTGCGAAGATGCGAAGATTCGAAGGTGTGAAGATGTGAAGATGTGAAGATGCGAAGGTGTGAAGATGCGAAGGTGTGAAAATGTGAAGGTGTGAAGGTGTGAAGATGTGAAGGTGTGAAGGTGTGAAGATGTGAAGATGTGAAGATGCGAAGGTGCGAAAAAAGATGTGAAGATGTGAAGGTGTGAAGATGTGAAGGTTTGAAGATGTGAAGGTGCGAAGATGTGAAGGTGTGAAGATGTGAAAATGCGACGGTTTGAAGATGTGAAGATGTGAAGATGTGAAGATGCGAAGGTGTGAAGATGTGAAGATGTGAAGACGTGAAAATGTGAAGGTTTGAAGATGTGAAGATGTGAAGATGTGAAGGTGTGAAGATGCGAAGGTTTGAAGATGCGAAGGTGTGAAGATGTGAAGATGTGAGGGTGTGAAGATGTGAAGGTGTGAAGGTGTGAAGGTGTGAAGATGTGAAGGTGTGAGGGTGTGAAGATGTGAAGATGTGAGGATGTGAAGATGTGAAGATGTGAAGGTTTGAAGATGTGAAGGTGTGAAGATGTGAAGATGTGAAGGTGTCAAGTGTGAAGATGTGAAGGTGCGAAGATGCGAAGATTCGAAGGTGTGAAGATGTGAAGATGTGAAGGTTTGAAGATGTGAAGATGTGAAGATGTGAAGATGTGAAGGTGTGAACGTGTGAAGATGTGAAGGTGTGAAGATGTGAAGATGTGAAGGTGTGAAGATGTGAAGGTTTGAAGATGCGAAGGTGTGAAGATGTGAAGATGCGAAGGTGTGAAGATGCGAAGGTGTGAGGGTGTGAAGATGTGAAGATGTGAAGGTGTGAAGGTGTGCAGATGTGAAGGTGTGAGGGTGTGAAGATGTGAAGATGTGAAGATGTGAAGGTGTGAAGGTGTGCAGATGTGAAGATATGAAGGTTTGAAGATGTGAAAATGTGAAGATGTGAAGATGTGAAGGTTTGAGGGTGTGAAGATGTGAAGATGTGAAGATGTGAAGGTTTGAAGATGTGAAGATGTGAAGATGTGAAGGTGTGAAGATGTGAAGATGTGAAGGTGTGAAGGTGTGAAGATGTGAAGGTTTGAAGATGTGAAGATGTGAAGATGTGAAGGTGTGAAGATGTGAAGGTTTGAAGATGTGAAGGTGTGAAGTGTGAAGATGTGAAGGTGTGAAGATGCGAAGGTGCGAAGTTGCGAAGGTTTGAAGATGTGAAGGTGTGAAGTGTGAAGATGTGAAGGTGTGAAGATGCGAAGGTGCGAAGATGCGAATGTGCGAAGGTGCGAAGATGCGAAGATTCGAAGGTGTGAAGATGTGAAATTGTGAAGGTGTGAAGATGTGAAGGTTTGAAGATGTGAAGGTGTGAAGATGTGAAGATGTGAAGGTGTGAAGGTGTGCAGATGTGAAGATATGAAGGTTTGAAGATGTGAAAATGTGAAGATGTGAAGATGTGAAGGTTTGAGGGTGTGAAGATGTGAAGATGTGAAGATGTGAAGGTTTGAAGATGTGAAGATGTGAAGATGTGAAGGTGTGAAGATGTGAAGATGTGAAGGTGTGAAGGTGTGAAGATGTGAAGATGTGAAGATGTGAAGGTTTGAAGATGTGAAGATGTGAAGATGTGAAGATGTGAAGGTGTGAAGATGTGAAGGTTTGAAGATGTGAAGATGTGAAGATGTGAAGGTGTGAAGATGTGAAGGTTTGAAGATGTGAAGATGTGAAGGTGTGAAGATGCGAAGGTGTGAAGATGTGAAGGTGTGAAGTTGTGAAGATGCGAAGGTATGAAGGTGCGAAGATGTGAAGGTCTGAAGATGTGAAGATGTGAAGATGCGAAGATGTGAAGATGTGAAGATGTGAAGGTTTGAAGATGTGAAGATGTGATGGTGTGAAGGTGTGAAGATGTGAAGATGTGAAGGTTTGAAGATGTGAAGATGTGAAGATGTGAAAATGTGAAGGTTTGAAGATGTGAAGATGCGAAGGTGTGAAGATGTGAAGGTGTGAAGATGTGAAGGTGTGAAGATGTGAAGATGCGAAGATGTGAAGATGCGAAGGTGTGAAGATGTGAAGGTGTGAGGGTGTGAAGATGTGAAGATGTGAAGATGTGAAGGTTTGAAGATGTGAAGATGTGAAGATGTGAAGATGTGAAGATGTGAAGGTGTGAGGGTGTGAAGATGTGACGATGTGAAGGTTTGAAGATGTGAAGATGTGAAGATGTGAGGATGTGAAGGTTTGAAGATGTGAAGGTGTGAAGATGTGAAGGTGCGAAGATGCGAAGGTGCGAAGATGCGAAGATTCGAACATGTGAAGATGCGAAGATTCGAAGGTGTGAAGATGTGAAGATGTGAAGATGCGAAGGTGTGAAGATGTGAAGATGTGAAGATGTGAAGGTGTGAAGATGTGAAGATGTGAAGGTGTGAAGGTTTGAAGATGTGAAGGTGTGAAGATGTGAAGATGTGAAGGTGTGAAGTGTGAAGATGTGAAGGTGCGAAGATGCGAAGGTGCGAAGGTGCGAAGATGCGAAGATTCGAAGGTGTGAAGATGTGAAGATGTGAAGGTTTGAAGATGTGAAGATGTGAAGATGTGAAGATGTGAAGGTTTGAACGTGTGAAGATGTGAAGGTGTGAAGATGTGAAGATGTGAAGGTGTGAAGGTGTGAAGATGTGAAGGTTTGAAGATGCGAAGGTGTGAAGATGTGAAGATGCGAAGGTGTGAAGATGTGAAGGTGCGAGGGTGTGAAGCTGTGAAGATGTGAAGGTGTGAAGGTGTGCAGATGTGAAGGTGTGAGGGTGTGAAGATGTGAAGATGTGAAGATGTGAAGATGTGAAGGTGTGCAGATGTGAAGATGTGAAGGTTTGAAGATGTGAAAATGTGAAGATGTGAAGATGTGAAGGTTTCAGGGTGTGAAGATGTGAAGATGTGAAGATGTGAAGGTTTGAAGATGTGAAGATGTGAAGATGTGAAGGTGTGAAGATGTGAAGATGTGAAGGTGTGAAGGTGTGAAGATGTGAAGATGTGAAGGTTTGAAGATGTGAAGATGTGAAGATGTGAAGATGTGAAGGTGTGAAGATGTGAAGGTTTGAAGATGTGAAGATGTGAAGATGTGAAGGTGTGAAGATGTGAAGGTTTGAAGATGTGAAGGTGTGAAGTGTGAAGATGTGAAGGTGTGAAGATGCGAAGGTGCGAAGTTGCGAAGGTGCGAAGATGCGAAGATTCGAAGGTGTGAAGATGCGAAGGTGTGAAGATGTGAAGGTGTGAAGATGCGAAGGTGTGAAGATGTGAAGGTGTGAAGTTGTGAAGATGCGAAGGTATGAAGGTGCGAAGATGTGAAGGTCTGAAGATGTGAAGATGTGAAGATGCGAAGATGTGAAGATGTGAAGATGTGAAGGTTTGAAGATGTGAAGATGTGATGGTGTGAAGGTGTGAAGATGTGAAGATGTGAAGGTTTGAAGATGTGAAGATGTGAAGATGTGAAAATGTGAAGGTTTGAAGATGTGAAGATGCGAAGGTGTGAAGATGTGAAGGTGTGAAGATGTGAAGGTGTGAAGATGTGAAGGTGTGAAGATGTGAAGATGCGAAGATGTGAAGATGCGAAGGTGTGAAGATGTGAAGGTGTGAGGGTGTGAAGATGTGAAGATGTGAAGATGTGAAGGTTTGAAGATGTGAAGATGTGAAGATGTGAAGGTGTGAGGGTGTGAAGATGTGACGATGTGAAGGTTTGAAGATGTGAAGATGTGAAGATGTGAAGATGTGAAGGTTTGAAGATGTGAAGGTGTGAAGATGTGAAGGTGCGAAGATGCGAAGGTTCGAACACGTGAAGATGCGAAGATTCGAAGGTGTGAAGATGTGAAGATGTGAAGATGCGAAGGTGTGAAGATGCGAAGATGTGAAGATGTGAAGATGTGAAGGTGTGAAGATGTGAAGATGTGAAGGTGTGAAGATGTGAAGGTTTGAAGATGTGAAGGTGTGAAGTGTGAAGATGTGAAGGTGCGAAGATGCGAAGGTGCGAAGATGCGAAGATTCGAAGGTGTGAAGGTGTGAAGATGTGAAGATGCGAAGGTGTGAAAATGTGAAGGTGTGAAGGTGCGAAGGTGTGAAGATGTGAAGGTGTGAAGGTGTGAAGGTGTGAAGATGCGAAGGTGTGAAGGTATGAAGGTGCGAAGATGTGAAGGTGTGAAGGTGTGAAGATGTGAAGATGCGAAGGTGTGAAGGTATGAAGTGTGAAGATGCGAAGGTGCGAAGGTATGAAGTGTGAAGATGCGAAGGAGCAAAGGAGCGAAGATGCGAAGATTCGAAGGTGTGAAGATGTGAAGATGTGAAGATGCGAAGGTGTGAAGATGCGAAGGTGTGAAAATGTGAAGGTGCGAAGGTGTGAAGATGTGAAGGTGTGAAGGTGTGAAGATGTGAAGATGTGAATATGCGAAGGTGCGAAAAAAGATGTGAAGATGTGAAGGTGTGTAGATGTGAAGGTTTGAAGATGTGAAGGTGCGAAAATGTGAAGGTGTGAAGATGTGAAAATGTGAAGGTTTGAAGATGTGAAGATGTGAAGATGTGAAGATGTGAAGGTGTGAAGATGTGAAGATGTGAAGACGTGAAAATGTGAAGGTTTGAAGATGTGAAGATGTGAAGATGTGAAGGTGTGAAGATGCGAAGGTGTGAAGATGCGAAGGTGTGAAGATGTGAAGATGTGAGTGTGTGAAGATGTGAAGGTGTGAACGTGTGAAGATGTGAAGGTGTGAAGATGTGAAGATGTGAAGGTGTGAAGGTGTGAAGATGTGAAGGTTTGAAGATGCGAAGGTGTGAAGATGTGAAGATGCGAAGGTGTGAAGATGTGAAGGTGTGAGGGTGTGAAGATGTGAAGATGTGAAGGTGTGAAGGTGTGCAGATGTGAAGATGTGAAGATGTGAAGGTGTGAAGGTGTGCAGATGTGAAGATGTGAAGGTTTGAAGATGTGAAAATGTGAAGATGTGAAGATGTGAAGGTTTGAGGGTGTGAAGATGTGAAGATGTGAAGATGTGAAGGTATGAAGATGTGAAGATGTGAAGATGTGAAGGTGTGAAGATGTGAAGATGTGAAGGTGTGAAGGTGTGAAGATGTGAAGATGTGAAGATGTGAAGGTTTGAAGATGTGAAGATGTGAATATGTGAAGATGTGAAGGTGTGAAGATGTGAAGGTTTGAAGATGTGAAGATGTGAAGATGTGAAGGTGTGAAGATGTGAAGGCTTGAAGATGTGAAGGTGTGAAGTGTGAAGATGTGAAGGTGTGAAGATGCGAAGGTGCGAAGGTGCGAAGGTGCGAAGATGCGAAGATTCGAAGGTGTGAAGATGCGAAGGTGTGAAGATGTGAAGGTGTGAAGATGCGAAGGTGTGAAGATGTGAAGGTGTGAAGTTGTGAAGATGCGAAGGTATGAAGGTGCGAAGATGTGAAGGTCTGAAGATGTGAAGATGTGAAGATGCGAAGATGTGAAGATGTGAAGATGTGAAGGTTTGAAGATGTGAAGATGTGATGGTGTGAAGGTGTGAAGATGTGAAGATGTGAAGGTTTGAAGATGTGAAGATGTGAAGATGTGAAAATGTGAAGGTTTGAAGATGTGAAGATGCGAAGGTGTGAAGATGTGAAGGTGTGAAGATGTGAAGGTGTGAAGATGTGAAGGTGTGAAGATGTGAAGATGCGAAGATGTGAAGATGCGAAGGTGTGAAGATGTGAAGGTGTGAGGGTGTGAAGATGTGAAGATGTGAAGATGTGAAGGTTTGAAGATGTGAAGATGTGAAGATGTGAAGGTGTGAGGGTGTGAAGATGTGACGATGTGAAGGTTTGAAGATGTGAAGATGTGAAGATGTGAAGATGTGAAGGTTTGAAGATGTGAAGGTGTGAAGATGTGAAGGTGCGAAGATGCGAAGGTGCGAAGATGCGAAGATTCGAACATGTGAAGATGCGAAGATTCGAAGGTGTGAAGATGTGAAGATGTGAAGATGCGAAGGTGTGAAGATGCGAAGATGTGAAGATGTGAAGATGTGAAGGTGTGAAGATGTGAACATGTGAAGGTGTGAAGATGTGAAGGTTTGAAGATGTGAAGGTGTGAAGTGTGAAGATGTGAAGGTTCGAAGATGCGAAGGTGCGAAGATGCGAAGATTCGAAGGTGTGAAGGTGTGAAGATGTGAAGATGCGAAGGTGTGAAAATGTGAAGGTGTGAAGGTGCGAAGGTGTGAAGATGTGAAGGTGTGAAGGTGTGAAGGTGTGAAGATGCGAAGGTGTGAAGGTATGAAGGTGCGAAGATGTGAAGGTGTGAAGGTGTGAAGATGTGAAGATGCGAAGGTGTGAAGGTATGAAGTGTGAAGATGCGAAGGTGCGAAGGTGCGAAGGTATGAAGTGTGAAGATGCGAAGGAGCGAAGGTGCGAAGATGCGAAGATTCGAAGGTGTGAAGATGTGAAGATGCGAAGGTGTGAAGATGCGAAGGTGTGAAAATGTGAAGGTGTGAAGGTGTGAAGATGTGAAGGTGTGAATGTGTGAAGATGTGAAGATGTGAAGATGCGAAGGTGCGAAAAAAGATGTGAAGATGTGAAGGTGTGAAGATGTGAAGGTGCGAAGATGTGAAGGTGTGAAGATGTGAAAATGTGAAGGTTTGAAGATGTGAAGATGTGAAGATGTGAAGATGCGAAGGTGTGAAGATGTGAAGATGTGAAGACGTGAAAATGTGAAGGTTTGAAGATGTGAAGATGTGAAGATGTGAAGGTGTGAAGATGCGAAGGTGTGAAGATGCGAAGCTGTGAAGATGTGAAGATGTGAGTGTGTGAAGATGTGAAGGTGTGAAGGTGTGAAGATGTGAAGGTGTGAGGGTGTGAAGATGTGAAGATGTGAAGATGTGAAGATGTGAAGATGTGAAGGTTTGAAGATGTGAAGGTGTGAAGATGTGAAGATGTGAAGGTGTGAAGTGTGAAGATGTGAAGGTGCGAAGATGCGAATGTGCGAAGGTGCGAAGATGCGAAGATTCGAAGGTGTGAAGATGTGAAATTGTGAAGGTGTGAAGATGTGAAGGTTTGAAGATGTGAAGGTGTGAAGTGTGAAGATGTGAAGGTGCGAAGATGCGAAGGTGCGAAGGTGCGAAGATGCGAAGATTCGAAGGTGTGAAGATGTGAAGATGTGAAGATGCGAAGGTGTGATGATGCGAAGGTGTGAAGATGCGAAGGTGTGAAGGTGTGAAGATGTGAAGGTGTGAAGATGTGAAGGTGTGAGGGTGTGAAGATGTGAAGGTGTGAAAATGTGAAGGTTTGAAGATGTGAAGGTGTGAAGTGTGAAGATGTGAAGGTGTGAAGATGCGAAGGTGCGAAGGTGCGAAGGTGCGAAGATGCGAAGATTCGAAGGTGTGAAGATGTGAAGATGTGAAGATGCGAAGGTGTGAAGATGTGAAGGTGTGAAGTTGTGAAGATGCGAAGGTGTGAAGGTATGAAGGTGCGAAGATGTGAAGGTCTGAAGATGTGAAGATGTGAAGATGCGAAGGTGTGAAGATGTGAATGTGTGAAGATGTGAAGGTGTGAGGGTGTGAAGATGTGAAGGTTTGAAGATGTGAAAATGTGAAGGTTTGAAGATGTGAAGATGTGAAGATGTGAAGATGCAAAGGTGTGAAGAGGTGAAGATGTGAAGACGTGAAAATGTGAAGGTTTGAAGATGTGAAGATGTGAAGATGTGAAGGTGTGAAGATGTGAAGATGTGAAGATGCGAAGGTGTGAAGATGTGAAGGTGTGAAGATGTGAAGGTGTGAAGATGTGAAGGTGTGAAGTGTGAAGATGTGAAGATGCGAAGGTGTGAAGATGCGAAGGTGTGAAGATGTGAAGGTGTGAAGATGTGAATGTGTGAAGATGTGAAGATGTGAAGATGCGAAGGTGTGAAGGTGTGAAGGTGTGAGGGTGTGAAGATGTGAAGATGTGAAGATGTGAAGGTGTGAAGATGTGAAGATGTGAAGATGTGAAGGTGTGAGGGTGTGAAGATGTGACGATGTGAAGATGTGAAGGTTTGAAGATGTGAAGGTGTGAAGATGTGAAGGTTTGAAGATGTGAAGGTGTGAAGTGTGAAGATGTGAAGGTGCGAAGATGCGAAGGTGCGAAGATGCGAAGATTCGAAGGTGTGAACATGTGAAGATGTGAAGATGCGAAGTTGTGAAGATGTGAAGGTGTGAATGTGTGAAGATGCGAAGGTGTGAAGATGTGAAGGTGTGAAGGTGTGAAGATGTGAAAATGCGAAGGTGTGAAGATGTGAAGGAGTGAGGGTGTGAAGATGTGAAGATGTGAAGGTGTGAAGGTGTGCAGATGTGAAGGTGTGAGGGTGTGCAGATGTGAAGATGTGAAGGTGTGAAGGTGTGAAGGTGTGCAGATGTGAAGATGTGAAGGTTTGAAGATGTGAAAATGTGAAGATGTGAAGATGTGAAGGTTTGAGGGTGTGAAGATGTGAAGATGTGAAGATGCGAAGGTGTGAAGATGTGAAGGTTTGAAGATGTGAAGATGTGAAGATGTGAAGATGTGAAGGTTTGAGGGTGTGAAGATGTGAAGATGTGAAGATGCGAAGGTGTGAAGATGTGAAGGTTTGAAGATGTGAAGATGTGAAGATGTGAAGATGTGAAGGTTTGAAGATGTGAAGATGTGAAGGTGTGAAGGTGTGCAGATGTGAAGGTGTGAAGATGTGAAGGTGTGAAGGTGTGCAGATGTGAAGATATGAAGGTTTGAAGATGTGAAAATGTGAAGGTTTGAGGGTGTGAAGATGTGAAGATGTGAAGATGCGAAGGTGTGAAGATGTGAAGGTTTGAAGATGTGAAGATGTGCAGATGTGAAGATGTGAAGATGTGAAGGTGTGAACGTGTGAAGATGTGAAGGTGTGAAGATGTGAAGATGTGAAGGTGTGAAGGTGTGAAGATGTGAAGGTTTGAAGATGCGAAGGTGTGAAGATGTGAAGATGCGAAGGTGTGAAGATGTGAAAGTGTGAGGGTGTGAAGATGTGAAGATGTGAAGGTGTGAAGGTGTGCAGATGTGAAGGTGTGAGGGTGTGAAGATGTGAAGATGTGAAGATGTGAAGGTGTGAAGGTGTGCAGATGTGAAGATGTGAAGGTTTGAAGATGTCAAAATGTGAAGATGTGAAGATGTGAAGGTTTGAGGGTGTGAAGATGTGAAGATGTGAAGATGTGAAGATGTGAAGGTTTGAAGATGTGAAGATGTGAAGATGTGAAGGTGTGAAGATGTGAAGATGCGAAGATGCGAAGGTGTGAAGATGCAAAGGTGTGAAGGTGTGAAGATGTGAAGGTTTGAAGATGTGAAAATGTGAAGAAGTGAAGGTGTGAAGATGTGATGGTTTGAAGATGTGAAGATTTGAAGATGTGAAGATGTGAAGATGTGAAAATGTGAAGATTTGAAGATGTGAAGATGTGAAGATGTGAAGGTTTGAAGATGTGAAGATGTGAAGATGTGAAGATGTGAAGGTGTGAAGATGTGAAGATGTGAAGATGTGAAGGTGTGAAGATGTGAAGGTTTGAAGATGTGAAGGTGTGAAGTGTGAAGATGTGAAGGTGTGAAGATGCGAAGGTGCGAAGGTGCGAAGGTGCGAAGATGCGAAGATTCGAAGGTGTGAAGATGCGAAGGTGTGAAGATGTGAAGGTGTGAAGATGCGAAGGTGTGAAGATGTGAAGGTGTGAAGTTGTGAAGATGCGAAGGTGTGAAGGTATGAAGGTGCGAAGATGTGAAGGTCTGAAGATGTGAAGATGTGAAGATGCGAAGATGTGAAGATGTGAAGATGTGAAGGTTTGAAGATGTGAAGATGTGATGGTGTGAAGGTGTGAAGATGTGAAGATGTGAAGGTTTGAAGATGTGAAGATGTGAAGATGTGAAAATGTGAAGGTTTGAAGATGTGAAGATGCGAAGGTGTGAAGATGTGAAGGTGTGAAGATGTGAAGGTGTGAGGGTGTGAAGATGTGAAGATGTGAAGATGTGAAGGTTTGAAGATGTGAAGATGTGAAGATGTGAAGGTGTGAGGGTGTGAAGATGTGACGATGTGAAGGTTTGAAGATGTGAAGATGTGAAGATGTGAAGGTTTGAAGATGTGAAGGTGTGAAGATGTGAAGGTGCGAAGATGCGAAGGTGCGAAGATGCGAAGATTCGAACAAGTGAAGATGCGAAGATTCGAAGGTGTGAAGATGTGAAGATGTGAAGATGCGAAGGTGTGAAGATGCGAAGGTGTGAAGGTATGAAGGTGCGAAAATGTGAAGGTGTGAAGGTGTGAAGATGCGAAGGTGTGAAGATGCGAAGATGTGAAGATGCGAAGGTGTGAAGATGTGAAGGTGTGAAAATGTGAAGGTGTGAAGATGTGAAGATGTGAAGATGCGAAGGTCCGAAAAAAGATGTGAAGATGTGAAGGTGTGAAGATGTGAAGATGTGAAAATGTGAAGGTTTGAAGATGTGAATATGCGAAGGTGTGAAGATGTGAAGGTGTGAAGGTGTGAAGGTGTGAAGATGTGAAGATGTGAAGATGTGAAGGTTTGAAGATGTGAAAATGTGAAGGTGTGAAGGTGTGCAGATGTGAAGATGTGAAGGTTTGAAGATGTGAAGATGTGAAGGTTTGAAGATGTGAAGATGTGAAGATGTGAAGATGTGAAGGTGTGAATGTGTGAAGGTGTGAAGATGTGAAGGTGTGAAGATGTGAAGGTGTGAAGATGTGAAGATGTGAAGATGTGAAGGTTTGAGGGTGTGAAGATGTGAAGATGTGAAGATGTGAAGATGTGAAGGTTTGAAGATGTGAAGATGTGAAGATGTGAAGGTGTGAAGATGTGAAGGTTTGAAGATGTGAAGTTGTGAAGATGTGAAGGTGTGAAGATGTGAAGATGTGAAGGTGTGAAGTGTGAAGATGTGAAGGTGCGAAGATGCGAAGGTGCGAAGGTGCGAAGGTGCGAAGATGCGAAGATTCGAAGGTGTGAAGATGTGAAGGTGTGAAGGTGTGCAGATGTGAAGGTGTGAGGGTGTGACGATGTGAAGATGTGAAGATGTGAAGGTGTGAAGGTGTGCAGATGTGAAGATGTGAAGGTTTGAAGATGTGAAAATGTGAAGATGTGAAGATGTGAAGGTTTGAGGGTGTGAAGATGTGAAGATGTGAAGATGTGAAGGTTTGAAGATGTGAAGATGTGAAGATGTGAAGGTGTGAAGGTGTGAAGATGTGAAGGTTTGAAGATGTGAAGATGTGAAAATGTGAAGATGTGAAGATGTGAAGGTGTGAAGGTGTGAAGATGTGAAGATGTGAAGGTTTGAAGATGTGAAGATTTGAAGATGTGAAGATGTGAAAATGTGAAAATGTGAAGATTTGAAGATGTGAAGATGTGAAGGTGTGAAGATGTGAAGGTTTGAAGATGTGAAGATTTGAAGATGTGAAGATGTGAAAATGTGAAAATGTGAAGATGTGAAGGTGTGAAGATGTGAAGGTGTGAAGGTGTGAAGATGTGAAGATGTGAAGGTTTGAAGATGTGAAGATGTGAAGATGTGAAGGTGTGAAGGTTTGAAGATGTGAAGATGTGAAGATGTGAAGGTGTGAAGATGTGAAGGTTTGAAGATGTGAAGATTTGAAGATGTGAAGATGTGAAAATGTGAAAATGTGAAGATTTGAAGATGTGAAGATGTGAAGATGTGAAGGTTTGAAGATGTGAAGATGTGAAGATGTGAAGGTGTGAAGATGTGAAGGTTTGAAGATGTGAAGATGTGAAGATGTGAAGGTTTGAAGATGTGAAGGTGTGAAGTGTGAAGATGTGAAGGTGTGAAGATGCGAAGGTGCGAAGGTGCGAAGGTGCGAAGATGCGAAGATTCGAAGGTGTGAAGATGAAGATGTGAAGATGCGAAGGTGTGAAGATGTGAAGGTGTGAAGATGCGAAGGTGTGAAGATGTGAAGGTGTGAAGATGCGAAGGTGCGAAAAAAGATGTGAAGATGTGAAAATGTGAAGGTTTGAAGATGTGAAGATGTGAAGATGTGAAGGTGTGAAGATGTGAAGGTGTGAGGGTGTGAAGATGTGAAGATGTGAAGATGTGAATGTTTGAAGATGTGAAGATGTGAAGGTTTGAAGATGCGAAGGTGTGAAGATGTGAAGGTTTGAAGGTGTGAAGATGTGAAGGTTTGAAGATGTGAAAATGTGAAGGTTTGAAGATGTGAAGATGTGAAGGTGTGAAGATGTGAAGGTGTGAGGGTGTGAAGATGTGTAGATGTGAAGATGTGAAGGTTTGAAGATGTGAAGATGTGAAGATGTGAAGATGCGAAGATGTGAAGGTTTGAAGATGTGAAGATGTGAAGATGTGAAGATGTGAAGATGCGAAGGTGTGAAGATGTGAAGGTGTGAAGATGTGAAGATGTGAAGGTTTGAAGGTGTGAAGATGTGAAGGTTTGAAGATGTGAAAATGTGAAGGTTTGAAGATGTGAAGATGTGAAGATGTGAAGGTGTGAAGATGTGAAGGTGTGAAGATGTGAAGGTGTGAGGGTGTGAAGATGTGAAGATGTGAAGATGTGAAGATGTGAAGATGTGAAAATGTGAATGTTTGAAGATGTGAAGATGTGAAGATGTGAAGGTGCGAAGATGCGAAGGTTCGAACACGTGAAGATGCGAAGATTCGAAGGTGTGAAGATGTGAAGATGTGAAGATGCGAAGGTGTGAAGATGTGAAGATGTGAAGATGTGAAGGTGTGAAGATGCGAAGGTGTGAAGATGCGAAGGTGTGAAGATGTGAAGATGTGAGTGTGTGAAGATGTGAAGGTGTGAACGTGGGAAGATGTGAAGGTGTGAAGATGTGAAGATGTGAAGGTGTGAAGGTGTGAAGATGTGAAGGTTTGAAGATGCGAAGGTGTGAAGATGTGAAGATGCGAAGATGTGAAGATGTGAAGATGTGAAGGTGTGAAGATGTGAAGATGTGAAGGTGTGAAGATGTGAAGGTTTGAAGATGTGAAGGTGTGAAGTGTGAAGATGTGAAGGTGCGAAGATGCGAAGGTGCGAAGATGCGAAGATTCGAAGGTGTGAAGGTGTGAAGATGTGAAGATGCGAAGGTGTGAAAATGTGAAGGTGTGAAGGTGCGAAGGTGCGAAGATGTGAAGGTGTGAAGGTGTGAAGGTGTGAAGATGCGAAGGTGTGAAGGTATGAAGGTGCGAAGATGTGAAGGTGTGAAGGTGTGAAGATGTGAAGATGTGAAGGTGTGAAGGTGTGAAGGTGTGAAGATGTGAAGATGTGAAGATGCGAAGGTGCGAAAAAAGATGTGAAGATGTGAAGGTGTGAAGATGTGAAGGTTTGAAGATGTGAAGGTGCGAAAATGTGAAGGTGTGAAGATGTGAAAATGTGAAGGTTTGAAGATGTGAAGATGTGAAGATGTGAAGATGTGAAGATGTGAAGGTGTGAAGATGTGAAGATGTGAAGACGTGAAAATGTGAAGGTTTGAAGATGTGAAGATGTGAAGATGTGAAGGTGTGAAGATGCGAAGGTGTGAAGATGCGAAGGTGTGAAGATGTGAAGATGTGAGTGTGTGAAGATGTGAAGGTGTGAACGTGGGAAGATGTGAAGGTGTGAAGATGTGAAGATGTGAAGGTGTGAAGGTGTGAAGATGTGAAGGTTTGAAGATGCGAAGGTGTGAAGATGTGAAGATGTGAGGGTGTGAAGATGTGAAGATGTGAAGGTGTGAAGGTGTGCAGATGTGAAGATGTGAAGGTGTGAAGATGTGAAGGTTTGAAGATGTGAAGGTGCGAAAATGTGAAGGTGTGAAGATGTGAAAATGTGAAGGTTTGAAGATGTGAAGATGTGAAGATGTGAAGATGTGAAGATGTGAAGGTGTGAAGATGTGAAGATGTGAAGACGTGAAAATGTGAAGGTTTGAAGATGTGAAGATGTGAAGATGTGAAGGTGTGAAGATGCGAAGGTGTGAAGATGCGAAGGTGTGAAGATGTGAAGATGTGAGTGTGTGAAGATGTGAAGGTGTGAACGTGGGAAGATGTGAAGGTGTGAAGATGTGAAGATGTGAAGGTGTGAAGGTGTGAAGATGTGAAGGTTTGAAGATGCGAAGGTGTGAAGATGTGAAGATGTGAGGGTGTGAAGATGTGAAGATGTGAAGGTGTGAAGGTGTGCAGATGTGAAGGTGTGAGGGTGTGAAGATGTGAAGATGTGAAGATGTGAAGGTGTGAAGGTGTGCAGATGTGAAGATGTGAAGGTTTGAAGATGTGAAAATGTGAAGATGTGAAGATGTGAAGGTTTGAGGGTGTGAAGCTGTGAGGATGTGAAGGTATGAAGATGTGAAGATGTGAAGATGTGAAGGTGTGAAGATGTGAAGATGTGAAGGTGTGAAGATGTGAAGATGTGAAGATGTGAAGGTTTGAAGATGTGAAGATGTGAAGATGTGAAGATGTGAAGGTGTGAAGATGTGAAGGTTTGAAGATGTGAAGATGTGAAGATGTGAAGGTGTGAAGATGTGAAGGTTTGAAGATGTGAAGGTGTGAAGTGTGAAGATGTGAAGGTGTGAAGATGCGAAGGTGCGAAGGTGCGAAGGTGCGAAGATGCGAAGATTCGAAGGTGTGAAGATGCGAAGGTGTGAAGATGTGAAGGTGTGAAGATGCGAAGGTGTGAAGATGTGAAGGTGTGAAGTTGTGAAGATGCGAAGGTATGAAGGTGCGAAGATGTGAAGGTCTGAAGATGTGAAGATGTGAAGATGCGAAGATGTGAAGATGTGAAGATGTGAAGGTTTGAAGATGTGAAGATGTGATGGTGTGAAGGTGTGAAGATGTGAAGATGTGAAGGTTTGAAGATGTGAAGATGTGAAGATGTGAAAATGTGAAGGTTTGAAGATGTGAAGATGCGAAGGTGTGAAGATGTGAAGGTGTGAAGATGTGAAGGTGCGAAGATGTGAAGATGCGAAGGTGTGAAGATGTGAAGGTGTGAGGGTGTGAAGATGTGAAGATGTGAAGATGTGAAGGTTTGAAGATGTGAAGATGTGAAGATGTGAAGGTGTGAGGGTGTGAAGATGTGACGATGTGAAGGTTTGAAGATGTGAAGATGTGAAGATGTGAAGATGTGAAGGTTTGAAGATGTGAAGGTGTGAAGATGTGAAGGTGCGAAGATGCGAAGGTGCGAAGATGCGAAGATTCGAACATGTGAAGATGCGAAGATTCGAAGGTGTGAAGATGTGAAGATGTGAAGATGCGAAGGTGTGAAGATGCGAAGATGTGAAGATGTGAAGATGTGAAGGTGTGAAGATGTGAACATGTGAACATGTGAAGATGTGAAGGTTTGAAGATGTGAAGGTGTGAAGTGTGAAGATGTGAAGGTGCGAAGATGCGAAGGTGCGAATATGCGAAGATTCGAAGGTGTGAAGGTGTGAAGATGTGAAGATGCGAAGGTGTGAAAATGTGAAGGTGTGAAGGTGCGAAGGTGTGAAGATGTGAAGGTGTGAAGGTGTGAAGGTGTGAAGATGCGAAGGTGTGAAGGTATGAAGGTGCGAAGATGTGAAGGTGTGAAGGTGTGAAGATGTGAAGATGCGAAGGTGTGAAGGTATGAAGTGTGAAGATGCGAAGGTGCGAAGGTGCGAAGGTATGAAGTGTGAAGATGCGAAGGAGCGAAGGTGCGAAGATGCGAAGATTCGAAGGTGTGAAGATGTGAAGATGTGAAGATGCGAAGGTGTGAAGATGCGAAGGTGTGAAAATGTGAAGGTGTGAAGGTGTGAAGATGTGAAGGTGTGAAGGTGTGAAGATGTGAAGATGTGAAGATGCGAAGGTGCGAAAAAAGATGTGAAGATGTGAAGGTGTGAAGATGTGAAGGTTTGAAGATGTGAAGGTGCGAAGATGTGAAGGTGTGAAGATGTGAAAATGTGAAGGTTTGAAGATGTGAAGATGTGAAGATGTGAAGATGCGAAGGTGTGAAGATGTGAAGATGTGAAGGTGTGAAGATGTGAAGATGTGAAGGTGTGAAGTGTGAAGATGTGAAGGTGCGAAGATGCGAATGTGCGAAGGTGCGAAGATGCGAAGATTCGAAGGTGTGAAGATGTGAAATTGTGAAGGTGTGAAGATGTGAAGGTTTGAAGATGTGAAGGTGTGAAGTGTGAAGATGTGAAGTTGTGAAGATGCGAAGGTGTGAAGGTATGAAGGTGCGAAGATGTGAAGGTCTGAAGATGTGAAGATGTGAAGATGCGAAGGTGTGAAGATGTGAAGGTGTGAAGATGTGAAGGTGTGAGGGTGTGAAGATGTGAAGGTTTGAAGATGTGAAAATGTGAAGGTTTGAAGATGTGAAGATGTGAAGATGTGAAGATGCAAAGGTGTGAAGAGGTGAAGATGTGAAGACGTGAAAATGTGAAGGTTTGAAGATGTGAAGATGTGAAAATGTGAAGGTTTGAAGATGTGAAGATGTGAAGATGTGAAGGTGTGAAGATGTGAAGATGTGAAGATGCGAAGGTGTGAAGATGTGAAGGTGTGAAGATGTGAAGGTGTGAAGATGTGAAGGTGTGAAGTGTGAAGATGTGAAGATGCGAAGGTGTGAAGATGCGAAGGTGTGAAGATGTGAAGGTGTGAAGATGTGAATGTGTGAAGATGTGAAGATGTGAAGATGCGAAGGTGTGAAGGTGTGAAGGTGTGAGGGTGTGAAGATGTGAAGATGTGAAGATGTGAAGGTGTGAAGATGTGAAGATGTGAAGATGTGAAGGTGTGAGGGTGTGAAGATGTGACGATGTGAAGATGTGAAGGTTTGAAGATGTGAAGGTGTGAAGATGTGAAGGTTTGAAGATGTGAAGGTGTGAAGTGTGAAGATGTGAAGGTGCGAAGATGCGAAGGTGCGAAGATGCGAAGATTCGAAGGTGTGAACATGTGAAGATGTGAAGATGCGAAGTTGTGAAGATGTGAAGGTGTGAATGTGTGAAGATGCGAAGGTGTGAAGATGTGAAGGTGTGAAGGTGTGAAGATGTGAAGATGCGAAGGTGTGAAGATGTGAAGGAGTGAGGGTGTGAAGATGTGAAGATGTGAAGGTGTGAAGGTGTGCAGATGTGAAGGTGTGAGGGTGTGCAGATGTGAAGATGTGAAGGTGTGAAGGTGTGAAGGTGTACAGATGTGAAGATGTGAAGGTTTGAAGATGTGAAAATGTGAAGATGTGAAGATGTGAAGGTTTGAGGGTGTGAAGATGTGAAGATGTGAAGATGCGAAGGTGTGAAGATGTGAAGGTTTGAAGATGTGAAGATGTGAAGATGTGAAGATGTGAAGGTTTGAGGGTGTGAAGATGTGAAGATGTGAAGATGCGAAGGTGTGAAGATGTGAAGGTTTGAAGATGTGAAGATGTGAAGATGTGAAGATGTGAAGGTTTGAAGATGTGAAGATGTGAAGGTGTGAAGGTGTGCAGATGTGAAGGTGTGAAGATGTGAAGGTGTGAAGGTGTGCAGATGTGAAGATATGAAGGTTTGAAGATGTGAAAATGTGAAGATGTGAAGATGTGAAGGTTTGAGGGTGTGAAGATGTGAAGATGTGAAGATGCGAAGGTGTGAAGATGTGAAGGTTTGAAGATGTGAAGATGTGCAGATGTGAAGATGTGAAGATGTGAAGGTGTGAACGTGTGAAGATGTGAAGGTGTGAAGATGTGAAGATGTGAAGGTGTGAAGGTGTGAAGATGTGAAGGTTTGAAGATGCGAAGGTGTGAAGATGTGAAGATGCGAAGGTGTGAAGATGTGAAGGTGTGAGGGTGTGAAGATGTGAAGATGTGAAGGTGTGAAGGTGTGCAGATGTGAAGGTGTGAGGGTGTGAAGATATGAAGATGTGAAGATGTGAAGGTGTGAAGGTGTGCAGATGTGAAGATGTGAAGGTTTGAAGATGTCAAAATGTGAAGATGTGAAGATGTGAAGGTTTGAGGGTGTGAAGATGTGAAGATGTGAAGATGTGAAGATGTGAAGGTTTGAAGATGTGAAGATGTGAAGATGTGAAGGTGTGAAGATGTGAAGATGCGAAGATGCGAAGGTGTGAAGATGCAAAGGTGTGAAGGTGTGAAGATGTGAAGGTTTGAAGATGTGAAAATGTGAAGAAGTGAAGGTGTGAAGATGTGATGGTTTGAAGATGTGAAGATTTGAAGATGTGAAGATGTGAAGATGTGAAAATGTGAAGATTTGAAGAGGTGAAGATGTGAAGATGTGAAGGTTTGAAGATGTGAAGATGTGAAGATGTGAAGATGTGAAGGTGTGAAGATGTGAAGATGTGAAGATGTGAAGGTGTGAAGATGTGAAGGTTTGAAGATGTGAAGGTGTGAAGTGTGAAGATGTGAAGGTGTGAAGATGCGAAGGTGCGAAGGTGCGAAGGTGCGAAGATGCGAAGATTCGAAGGTGTGAAGATGCGAAGGTGTGAAGATGTGAAGGTGTGAAGATGCGAAGGTGTGAAGATGTGAAGGTGTGAAGTTGTGAAGATGCGAAGGTGTGAAGGTATGAAGGTGCGAAGATGTGAAGGTCTGAAGATGTGAAGATGTGACGATGCGAAGATGTGAAGATGTGAAGATGTGAAGATGTGAAGGTTTGAAGATGTGAAGATGTGATGGTGTGAAGGTGTGAAGATGTGAAGATGTGAAGGTTTGAAGATGTGAAGATGTGAAGATGTGAAAATGTGAAGGTTTGAAGATGTGAAGATGCGAAGGTGTGAAGATGTGAAGGTGTGAAGATGTGAAGGTGTGAGGGTGTGAAGATGTGAAGATGTGAAGATGTGAAGGTTTGAAGATGTGAAGATGTGAAGATGTGAAGGTGTGAGGGTGTGAAGATGTGACGATGTGAAGGTTTGAAGATGTGAAGATGTGAAGATGTGAAGATGTGAAGGTTTGAAGATGTGAAGGTGTGAAGATGTGAAGGTGCGAAGATGCGAAGGTGCGAAGATGCGAAGATTCGAACAAGTGAAGATGCGAAGATTCGAAGGTGTGAAGATGTGAAGATGTGAAGATGCGAAGGTGTGAAGATGCGAAGGTGTGAAGGTATGAAGGTGCGAAAATGTGAAGGTGTGAAGGTGTGAAGATGCGAAGGTGTGAAGATGCGAAGATGTGAAGATGCGAAGGTGTGAAGATGTGAAGGTGTGAAAATGTGAAGGTGTGAAGATGTGAAGATGTGAAGATGCGAAGGTCCGAAAAAAGATGTGAAGATGTGAAGGTGTGAAGATGTGAAGATGTGAAAATGTGAAGGTTTGAAGATGTGAATATGCGAAGGTGTGAAGATGTGAAGGTGTGAAGATGTGAAGATGTGAAGGTGTGAAGGTGTGAAGGTGTGAAGATGTGAAGATGTGAAGATGTGAAGGTTTGAAGATGTGAAAATGTGAAGGTGTGAAGGTGTGCAGATGTGAAGATGTGAAGGTTTGAAGATGTGAAGATGTGAAGGTTTGAAGATGTGAAGATGTGAAGATGTGAAGATGTGAAGGTGTGAATGTGTGAAGGTGTGAAGATGTGAAGGTGTGAAGATGTGAAGGTGTGAAGATGTGAAGATGTGAAGATGTGAAGGTTTGAGGGTGTGAAGATGTGAAGATGTGAAGATGTGAAGATGTGAAGGTTTGAAGATGTGAAGATGTGAAGATGTGAAGGTGTGAAGATGTGAAGGTGTGAAGATGTGAAGATGTGAAGGTGTGAAGTGTGAAGATGTGAAGGTGCGAAGATGCGAAGGTGCGAAGGTGCGAAGGTGCGAAGATGCGAAGATTCGAAGGTGTGAAGATGTGCAGATGTGAAGGTGTGAGGGTGTGACGATGTGAAGATGTGAAGATGTGAAGGTGTGAAGGTGTGCAGATGTGAAGATGTGAAGGTTTGAAGATGTGAAAATGTGAAGATGTGAAGATGTGAAGGTTTGAGGGTGTGAAGATGTGAAGATGTGAAGATGTGAAGGTTTGAAGATGTGAAGATGTGAAGATGTGAAGGTGTGAAGGTGTGAAGATGTGAAGGTTTGAAGATGTGAAGATGTGAAAATGTGAAGATGTGAAGATGTGAAGGTGTGAAGGTGTGAAGATGTGAAGATGTGAAGGTTTGAAGATGTGAAGATTTGAAGATGTGAAGATGTGAAAATGTGAAAATGTGAAGATTTGAAGATGTGAAGATGTGAAGGTGTGAAGATGTGAAGGTTTGAAGATGTGAAGATTTGAAGATGTGAAGATGTGAAAATGTGAAAATGTGAAGATTTGAAGATGTGAAGATGTGAAGATGTGAAGGTTTGAAGATGTGAAGATGTGAAGATGTGAAGGTGTGAAGATGTGAAGGTGTGAAGGTGTGAAGATGTGAAGATGTGAAGGTTTGAAGATGTGAAGATGTGAAGATGTGAAGGTGTGAAGATGTGAAGGTTTGAAGATGTGAAGATGTGAAGATGTGAAGGTGTGAAGATGTGAAGGTTTGAAGATGTGAAGATTTGAAGATGTGAAGATGTGAAAATGTGAAAATGTGAAGATTTGAAGATGTGAAGATGTGAAGATGTGAAGGTTTGAAGATGTGAAGATGTGAAGGTGTGAAGATGTGAAGGTTTGAAGATGTGAAGATGTGAAGGTGTGAAGATGTGAAGGTTTGAAGATGTGAAGGTGTGAAGTGTGAAGATGTGAAGGTGTGAAGATGCGAAGGTGCGAAGGTGCGAAGGTGCGAAGATGCGAAGATTCGAAGGTGTGAAGATGAAGATGTGAAGATGCGAAGGTGTGAAGATGTGAAGGTGTGAAGATGCGAAGGTGTGAAGATGTGAAGGTGTGAAGATGTGAAGGTGTGAAGATGCGAAGGTGCGAAAAAAGATGTGAAGATGTGAAAATGTGAAGGTTTGAAGATGTGAAGATGTCAAGGTGTGAAGGTGTGAAGATGTGAAGATGCGAAGGTGTGACGATGTGAAGGTGTGAAGATGTGAAGATGTGAAGGTGTGAAGGTGTGAAGGTGTGAAGGTGTGAAGATGTGAAGGTTTGAAGATGTGAAAATGTGAAGGTTTGAAGATGTGAAGATGTGAAGATGTGAAGATGTGAAGATGCGAAGGTGTGAAGATGTGAAGATGTGAAGACGTGAAAATGTGAAGGTTTGAAGATGTGAAGATGTGAAGATGTGAAGGTGTGAAGATGTGAAGATGCGAAGGTGTGAAGATGTGAAGGTGTGAAGATGTGAAGGTGTGAGGGTGTGAAGATGTGAAGATGTGAAGGTTTGAAGATGTGAAGATGTGAAGGTGTGAAGGTGTGAAGATGTGAAGATGTGAAGATGTGAAGGTTTGAAGATGTGAAGATGTGAAGGTGTGAAAATGTGAAGGTTTGAAGATGTGAAGATGTGAAGGTGTGAAGATGTGAAGGTGTGAAGATGTGAAGATGTGAAGATGCGAAGGTGTGAAGATGTGAAGGTGTGAAGATGTGAAGGTGTGAAGATGTGAAGGTGTGAAGTGTGAAGATGTGAAGATGCGAAGGTGTGAAGATGTGAAGGTGTGAAGATGTGAAGGTGCGAAGATGCGAAGGTGCGAAGATTCGAACAAGTGAAGATGCGAAGATTCGAAGGTGTGAAGATGTGAAGATGTGAAGATGCGAAGGTGTGAAGATGCGAAGGTGTGAAGGTATGAAGGTGCGAAAATGTGAAGGTGTGAAGGTGTGAAGATGCGAATGTGTGAAGATGCGAAGATGTGAAGATGCGAAGGTGTGAAGATGTGAAGGTGTGAAAATGTGAAGGTGTGAAGATGTGAAGATGTGAAGATGCGAAGGTCCGAAAAAAGATGTGAAGATGTGAAGGTGTGAAGATGTGAAGATGTGAAAATGTGAAGGTTTGAAGATGTGAATATGCGAAGGTGTGAAGATGTGAAGGTGTGAAGATGTGAAGATGTGAAGGTGTGAAGGTGTGAAGGTGTGAAGATGTGAAGATGTGAAGATGTGAAGGTTTGAAGATGTGAAGATGTGAAGGTGTGAAGGTGTGCAGATGTGAAGATGTGAAGGTTTGAAGATGTGAAGATGTGAAGGTTTGAAGATGTGAAGATGTGAAGATGTGAAGATGTGAATGTGTGAAGGTGTGAAGATGTGAAGGTGTGAAGATGTGAAGGTGTGAAGATGTGAAGATGTGAAGATGTGAAGGTTTGAGGGTGTGAAGATGTGAAGATGTGAAGATGTGAAGATGTGAAGGTTTGAAGATGTGAAGTTGTGAAGTGTGAAGATGTGAAGGTTGGAAGATGTGAAGATGTGAAGATGTGAAGGTGTGAAGATGTGAAGGTTTGAAGATGTGAAGGTGTGAAGTGTGAAGATGTGAAGGTGCGAAGATGCGAAGGTGCGAAGGTGCGAAGGTGCGAAGATGCGAAGATTCGAAGGTGTGAAGATGTGAAGGTGTGAAGGTGTGCAGATGTGAAGGTGTGAAGGTTTGAAGATGTGAAAATGTGAAGGTTTGAGGGTGTGAAGATGTGAAGATGTGAAGATGTGAAGGTTTGAAGATGTGAAGATGTGAAGATGTGAAGGTGTGAAGGTGTGAAGATGTGAAGGTTTGAAGATGTGAAGATGTGAAGATGTGAAGATGTGAAGGTGTGAAGGTGTGAAGATGTGAAGATGTGAAGGTTTGAAGATGTGAAGATTTGAAGATGTGAAGATGTGAAAATGTGAAAATGTGAAGATTTGAAGATGTGAAGATGTGAAGATGTGAAGGTTTGAAGATGTGAAGGTGTGAAGATGTGAAGGTTTGAAGATGTGAAGATGTGAAGATGTGAAGGTGTGAAGATGTGAAGGTTTGAAGATGTGAAGGTGTGAAGTGTGAAGATGTGAAGGTGTGAAGATGCGAAGGTGCGAAGGTGCGAAGGTGCGAAGATGCGAAGATTCGAAGGTGTGAAGATGAAGATGTGAAGATGCGAAGGTGTGAAGATGTGAAGGTGTGAAGATGCGAAGGTGTGAAGATGTGAAGGTGTGAAGATGTGAAGGTGTGAAGATGCGAAGGTGCGAAAAAAGATGTGAAGATGTGAAAATGTGAAGGTTTGAAGATGTGAAGATGTGAAGATGTGAAGGTGTGAAGATGTGAAGGTGTGAGGGTGTGAAGATGTGAAGATGTGAAGGTTTGAAGATGTGAAGATGTGAAGGTTTGAAGATGCGAAGGTGTGAAGATGTGAAGATGTGAAGATGTGAAGGTTTGAAGATGTGAAGATTTGAAGATGTGAAGATGTGAAAATGTGAAGATTTGAAGATGTGAAGATGTGAAGATGTGAAGGTGTGAAGATGTGAAGGTTTGAAGATGTGAAGATGTGAAGATGTGAAGGTGTGAAGATGTGAAGGTTTGAAGATGTGAAGGTGTGAAGTGTGAAGATGTGAAGGTGTGAAGATGCGAAGGTGCGAAGGTGCGAAGGTGCGAAGATGCGAAGATTCGAAGGTGTGAAGATGAAGATGTGAAGATGCGAAGGTGTGAAGATGTGAAGGTGTGAAGATGCGAAGGTGTGAAGATGTGAAGGTGTGAAGATGCGAAGGTGCGAAAAAAGATGTGAAGATGTGAAAATGTGAAGGTTTGAAGATGTGAAGATGTGAAGATGTGAAGGTGTGAAGATGTGAAGGTGTGAGGGTGTGAAGATGTGAAGATGTGAAGATGTGAATGTTTGAAGATGTGAAGATGTGAAGGTTTGAAGATGCGAAGGTTTGAAGATGTGAAGGTTTGAAGATGTGAAGATGTGAAGGTGTGAAGGTGTGAAGATGTGAAGATGTGAAGATGTGAAGGTTTGAAGATGTGAAGATGTGAAGATGTGAAAATGTGAATGTTTGAAGATGTGAAGATGTGAAGGTGTGAAGATGTGAAGGTGTGAGGGTGTGAAGATGTGAAGATGTGAAGATGTGAAGGTGTGAAGATGTGAAGGTTTGAAGATGTGAAAATGTGAAGGTTTGAAGATGTGAAGATGTGAAGGTGTGAAGATGTGAAGGTGTGAGGGTGTGAAGATGTGAAGATGTGAAGATGTGAAGGTTTGAAGATGTGAAGATGTGAAGGTGTGAAGGTGTGAAGATGTGAAGATGTGAAGATGTGAAGGTTTGAAGATGTGAAGATGTGAAGATGTGAAAATGTGAATGTTTGAAGATGTGAAGATGTGAAGATGTGAAGGTGTGAAGCTGTGAAGATGTGAAGATGTGAAGATGCGAAGATGTGAAGGTTTGAAGATGTGAAGATGTGAAGATGTGAAGATGTGAAGATGCGAAGGTGTGAAGATGTGAAGGTGTGAAGATGTGAAGATGTGAAGGTTTGAAGGTGTGAAGATGTGAAGGTTTGAAGATGTGAAAATGTGAAGGTTTGAAGATGTGAAGATGTGAAGATGTGAAGGTGTGAAGATGTGAAGGTGTGAGGGTGTGAAGATGTGAAGATGTGAAGATGTGAAGATGTGAAGATGTGAAAATGTGAATGTTTGAAGATGTGAAGATGTGAAGATGTGAAGATGCGAAGGTGTGAAGGTGTGAAGATGTGAAGGTGTGAAGATGTGAAGGTGTGAGGGTGTGAAGATGTGAAGATGTGAAGATGTGAAGGTTTGAAGATGTGAAGATGTCAAGGTGTGAAGGTGTGAAGATGTGAAGATGCGAAGGTGTGACGATGTGAAGATGTGAAGGTGTGAAGGTGTGAAGGTGTGAAGATGTGAAGGTTTGAAGATGTGAAGATGTGAAGGTGTGAAGGTGTGAAGATGTGAAGATGTGAAGATGTGAAGGTTTGAAGATGTGAAGATGTGAAGGTGTGAAAATGTGAAGGTTTGAAGATGTGAAGATGTGAAGGTGTGAAGATGTGAAGGTGTGAAGATGTGAAGATGTGAAGATGCGAAGGTGTGAAGATGTGAAGGTGTGAAGATGTGAAGGTGTGAAGATGTGAAGGTGTGAAGTGTGAAGATGTGAAGATGCGAAGGTGTGAAGATGTGAAGGTGTGAAGATGTGAAGGTGCGAAGATGCGAAGGTGCGAAGATGCGAAGATTCGAACAAGTGAAGATGCGAAGATTCGAAGGTGTGAAGATGTGAAGATGTGAAGATGCGAAGGTGTGAAGATGCGAAGGTGTGAAGGTATGAAGGTGCGAAAATGTGAAGGTGTGAAGGTGTGAAGATGCGAAGGTGTGAAGATGCGAAGATGTGAAGATGCGAAGGTGTGAAGATGTGAAGGTGTGAAAATGTGAAGGTGTGAAGATGTGAAGATGTGAAGATGCGAAGGTCCGAAAAAAGATGTGAAGATGTGAAGGTGTGAAGATGTGAAGATGTGAAAATGTGAAGGTTTGAAGATGTGAATATGCGAAGGTGTGAAGATGTGAAGGTGTGAAGATGTGAAGATGTGAAGGTGTGAAGGTGTGAAGGTGTGAAGATGTGAAGATGTGAAGATGTGAAGGTTTGAAGATGTGAAGATGTGAAGGTGTGAAGGTGTGCAGATGTGAAGATGTGAAGGTTTGAAGATGTGAAGGTTTGAAGATGTGAAGATGTGAAGATGTGAAGATGTGAATGTGTGAAGGTGTGAAGATGTGAAGGTGTGAAGATGTGAAGGTGTGAAGATGTGAAGATGTGAAGATGTGAAGGTTTGAGGGTGTGAAGATGTGAAGATGTGAAGATGTGAAGGTTTGAAGATGTGAAGTTGTGAAGTGTGAAGATGTGAAGGTTTGAAGATGTGAAGATGTGAAGATGTGAAGGTGTGAAGATGTGAAGGTTTGAAGATGTGAAGGTGTGAAGTGTGAAGATGTGAAGGTGCGAAGATGCGAAGGTGCGAAGGTGCGAAGGTGCGAAGATGCGAAGATTCGAAGGTGTGAAGATGTGAAGGTGTGAAGATGTGAAGATGTGAAGATGTGAAGATGTGAAGGTTTGAAGATGTGAAGATGTGAAGATGTGAAGGTGTGAAGGTGTGAAGGTTTGAAGATGTGAAGATGTGAAGATGTGAAGATGTGAAGGTGTGAAGGTGTGAAGATGTGAAGATGTGAAGGTTTGAAGATGTGAAGATTTGAAGATGTGAAGATGTGAAAATGTGAAAATGTGAAGATTTGAAGATGTGAAGATGTGAAGATGTGAAGGTTTGAAGATGTGAAGATGTGAAGATGTGAAGGTTTGAAGATGTGAAGATGTGAAGATGTGAAGGTGTGAAGATGTGAAGGTTTGAAGATGTGAAGGTGTGAAGTGTGAAGATGTGAAGGTGTGAAGATGCGAAGGTGCGAAGGTGCGAAGATGCGAAGATTCGAAGATGTGAAGATGAAGATGTGAAGATGCGAAGGTGTGAAGATGTGAAGGTGTGAAGATGCGAAGGTGTGAAGATGTGAAGGTGTGAAGATGTGAAGGTGTGAAGATGCGAAGGTGCGAAAAAAGATGTGAAGATGTGAAAATGTGAAGGTTTGAAGATGTGAAGATGTGAAGATGTGAAGGTGTGAAGATGTGAAGGTGTGAGGGTGTGAAGATGTGAAGATGTGAAGATGTGAAGGTTTGAAGATGTGAAGATGTGAAGGTTTGAAGATGCGAAGGTGTGAAGATGTGAAGGTTTGAAGGTGTAAAGATGTGAAGGTTTGAAGATGTGAAAATGTGAAGGTTTGAAGATGTGAAGATGTGAAGGTGTGAAGATGTGAAGGTGTGAGGGTGTGAAGATGTGAAGATGTGAAGATGTGAAGGTTTGAAGATGTGAAGATGTGAAGGTGTGAAGGTGTGAAGATGTGAAGATGTGAAGATGTGAAGGTTTGAAGATGTGAAGATGTGAAGATGTGAAAATGTGAATGTTTGAAGATGTGAAGATGTGAAGATGTGAAGGTGTGAAGCTGTGAAGATGTGAAGATGTGAAGATGTGAAGGTTTGAAGATGTGAAGATGTGAAGATGTGAAGATGCGAAGGTGTGAAGATGTGAAGGTGTGAAGATGTGAAGATGTGAAGGTTTGAAGGTGTGAAGATGCGAAGGTGTGAAGGTGTGAAGGTGTGAAGATGTGAAGGTGTGAAGATGTGAAGGTGTGAGGGTGTGAAGATGTGAAGATGTGAAGATGTGAAGGTTTGAAGATGTGAAGATGTCAAGGTGTGAAGGTGTGAAGATGTGAAGATGTGAAGATGCGAAGGTGTGACGATGTGAAGGTGTGAAGATGTGAAGATGTGAAGGTGTGAAGGTGTGAAGGTGTGAAGATGTGAAGGTTTGAAGATGTGAAAATGTGAAGGTTTGAAGATGTGAAGATGTGAAGATGTGAAGATGCGAAGGTGTGAAGATGTGAAGATGTGAAGACGTGAAAATGTGAAGGTTTGAAGATGTGAAGATGTGAAGATGTGAAGGTGTGAAGATGTGAAGATGCGAAGGTGTGAAGATGTGAAGGTGTGAAGATGTGAAGGTGTGAGGGTGTGAAGATGTGAAGATGTGAAGGTTTGAAGATGTGAAGATGTGAAGGTGTGAAGGTGTGAAGATGTGAAGATGTGAAGATGTGAAGATGTGAAGGTGTGAAGATGTGAAGGTGTGAAGATGTGAAGGTTTGAAGATGTGAAGATGTGAAGGTGTGAAAATGTGAAGGTTTGAAGATGTGAAGATGTGAAGGTGTGAAGATGTGAAGGTGTGAAGATGTGAAGATGTGAAGATGCGAAGGTGTGAAGATGTGAAGGTGTGAAGATGTGAAGGTGTGAAGATGTGAAGGTTTGAAGTGTGAAGATGTGAAGATGCGAAGGTGTGAAGATGTGAAGGTGTGAAGATGTGAAGGTGTGAAGATGTGAATGTGTGAGGGTGTGAAGATGTGAAGATGTGAAGATGTGAAGGTTTGAAGATGTGAAGATGTGAAGATGTGAAGGTTTGTAGATGTGAAGGTGTGAAGTGTGAAGACGTGAAGATGCGAAGATGCGAAGGTGTGAAGGTGTGAAGATGCGAAGATTCGAAGGTGCGAAGATGTGAAAATGTGAAGAAGTGAAGGTGCGAAGGTGCGAAGATGCGAAGATGTGAGGATGTGAAGATGTGAAGATGCGAAGGTGCGAAGGTGCGAAGATGCGAAGATGTGAGGATGTAAAGATGTGAAGGTGCGAAGGTGCGAAGGTGCGAAGATTCGAAGATGTGAGGATGTGAAGGTGTGAAGGTGTGAAGATGTGAAGGTGTGAAGATGTGAAGATGCGAAGGTGCGAAGGTGCGAAGATGCGAAGATGTGAGGATGTGAAGATGTGAAGGTGCGAAGGTGCGAAGGTGCGAAGATTCGAAAATGTGAGGATGTGAAGATGTGAAGGTGTGAAGGTGCGAAGGTGCGAAGATGCGAAGATGTGAGGATGTGAAGATGTGAAGGTGTGAAGATGTGAAGGTGTGAAGATGTGAAGGTGTGAAGAGGAAGAAGACGAGGAAGAGAAAGAGAAAGATGCAGACGAAGACAAAGACGAATATGAATATGAAGACAAAGACGAAGAACTTGCATTTCTATAGCGCCATTCACAACCTCAGGATGTCCCAATGTGCTTTACAACCAATGAAGTACTTTTGGAGTGTCATCACTCTTGTAATGTAGGAAACATGGCAGCCAATCTGCACACAGCAAGCTCCCACAAACAGCGATGTAATAAAGACCAGATAATCTGTTTTAGTGATGTTGGCTGAAAGATAAATATTGGCCAGGACACCAGAGATGACTCCTCTGCTCTTCTTTGAAATAGTGCTATAGAATCTTTTGCATCCACCCGAGAAGGCAGAGCTATTTAATGTATCACCCGAAAGACGGCACCTCCTACAGTGCAGCGCTCCCTCAGTACTGCACTGGATTGCTGGCCTCGAGTTTTGTGCTCAAGTCTCTGGAGAGAGACTTCAACGCACAACTTTGTGAGTCAAAGACATAAGCGACATAGACTATCCAGATACTTACACAGTACTGGGTCAAAGCAAGGTGGCCATCTCATCTCGAAAAAAATGGTAAATGTTCAAAGAAACCACTGCTATGAGACTTGCTGTAATGCAGTGTGTTAGAGAGGGTAAATTGTGACCAATGTCTCCCCATGCATCAGATATTTTGCTCTGATGGCACCAGATCTGTCAAATCTCACCTCTTTTCAGTGAGACTCACTAATTTGTGCAGGGATGAATTGAGCAGTTTTAGTGCTCACCAGCAATAAAAGCAAATCCATTCATTTCAATAGATGTCTCAGTGTTTCTTGCTGCAGATATTGCTGTTGGCATTTGTCTAACCTTGATCAGCAGGCTTGCCCTTGGGTGTTGGGTGAAGCGCATAATGTGCTTGAAGTGCGATGCGCTGCTAAGTCCTGGCAAACAGCCAAATGGCTTGGTCAAGAACTCCAGAACACATCACAAAATGTGGCCTCCAGGTCCAAGCATCAGGGACAGGTAACCTTGGGACATCGACCTGCATTACACGGTCACAATGTAAGCCTAACCAGTATACTGTTGAGTGGCTATAATCAGGAAATATGGAAACCAGAAACCGAAACATTGATGCAAAGGGCCTTACCTTGAACAAAACAATAATGGCGAGTGCTCATTCTTATTTTAAATTTAGAATTTGACGTGAGCAGCCCCCCCCACCCGCCCCCCGAAAGTCCAATAAAAATCCCATTGAAAACAATGCCTAAAATCAAATGAGAAGCTGCAATGAGATCAGTGAGTCATTAAAGGCAGCAATGACCATCTTTGCAAAACCATGGAGATTCTGTTTTACCTGCAACAGTGTCAAAGGGTGTGAGGGAAGTTGGGGCAAAATCAATTGGAGGACAGCTACCCTCACTGCAATGAAGAAAGGTTGAGCAGGTTGGGCCTATACTCCTTGGAGTTTAGAAGAATGAGAGGGGATCTTATTGAAACATAAGTTTCTGAGGGAGGCTTGACAGGGTAGAGAGGATGTTTCCCCTCGTGAGAGAATCTAGGACTAGGGGGCATAGTTTCAGAATATGGGTCACCCATTTAAAACTGAGATGAGGAGTAATTTCTTCTTTCAGAAAGTCATGAATCTTTGGAAGTCTCTATCCCAGAGAGCTGTGGAGGCTGGGTCATTGAATATATTTAAGGTGGGGATAGACAGATTTTTGAACGATAAGGGAGTCAAGGGTTATGGGGAGCGGGCAGGGAAGTGGAGCTGAGTCCATGATCAGATCAGCCATGATCGTATTGAATGACGGAGCAGGCCTGAGGGGCCAAATGGCCTACTCTTATTCCTTATGTTCTATACAAGTGGACATGGAGAAGAGCCAAAATGAAATTGAAGACAAATACCCGTGATAATCAACAACTTATATTTATCTTATTCTCCTCACATACCAGAACATCTCAAAGTGCTTTCCAAGGGGAAAAGGTGAACAGCAATTCAGGGACTTGAATGAGGGAAGGAAAAGGAAGACTTGCAATTATATAGCGCCTTACATGACCACCAATCGTCTCAATGCTCTTCACAGCCAAAGAAGTACTTTTTGAAGTGTAGTCACTATTGTAATGTAAGAAATGCGGCTGCCAATTTGTGCATAGCAAGCTCCCACAAACAGCCATTTGATAATGACCAGATAATCTGTTTTTTTTGGTTATGTTGATTGAGGGATACATATTGGGAGACTGAAGACGTTTCAAGAGGCAGGTTGCTTTCTCCACAACTTCTCTCAAACCCTTTTCCACTTTTTGAATGCGGCTAGAGAGGAGGCAAGGTGAAGTGGTTTGGGATAAGAATTCCAGAGGGCAGGGACATAAAAACATAAGAACATAAGAAATAGGAGCAGGAGTCGGCCACCTGGCCCCTTGAGCCTGCTCCTCCATTTAATAAGATCATGGCTGATCTGATCATGGACTCAGCTCCACTCCACCCTTATCACTCAAAAATCAGTCTATCTCTGCCTTAGATATATTCAATGACCCAGCCTCCACAGCTCTCTGGGGCAGAGAATTACACAGATTTACAAACCTCTGAGAGAAGAAATTCCTCCTCAGCTCAGTTTTAAATAGGCGGCCCCTTATTCTGAGACATTGGGCCCAAGTTTCGAGCCGCGCCTAGAACGGCGCAGTCCCGACCTGGACGCCCGTTTTTCGCGCCACAAAGTGCGCCTAAAAAAACTCTCCGTATTCTCCACCTCTCTGCAGGTCCTCTGGCCCTCGGCGCAGCGCAGCAGGAGCTGTAGGAGGCAGAGCCAGGTCCCTGCGCTGAAACAGTGCCGGGACCTCTGCACATGCACGCTACAGTGGGCACGCAAGTGCAGTAGCTCCAGGCGCCTGAAACTGTGTGGGAGGGGCCCGAAGCACGCAGCCCCCAGCCCTGGCTGAATGGCCTCTCTGGGGCTGCGTGAATAAGGCTCCTCCCACACTCAGCTCCTGCTTCCTCTCGACCCGACTCGACTCCCGCTTCCCGCCCCCCGACCCCGGACCGTACCCGACACCCGCTCCCTCCCCCCCCCATCCCCCCGGACTGGACCCGACACCCGCTCCCCTCCGCCCCCCCCGGACCGGACCCGACACCTGCTCCCCCGCCCCCATGACCGGACCCGACACCTGCTCCCTCCCCCCCCCCCCCCGGACCGGACCCGACACCAGCTCCCCCCCGCTCCCCACCGCACCCCCGGACCGGACCTGGCACCCGCTCCCCACCGCCCCCCCCGGACCGGACCCGACACCCGCTCCCCTCCCCCGCCCACCGCCCCCTGACTGGATCCGACCTGACCTCCCTCCCCCCGACCTGACCTCCCTCTCCCTCCCTCCCTCCCCCCGACCCGAACCAAACCGATCTCCCTCCCACCATCCCCCCGACCCAACCCAACACCACCTATCTGTAAATCTGGTGCTGTGGACGGGCCCTGTCCGAAGTCTCGGGCCCGGCCCGTTCAGCCTCCCTCCCCCTTCTCCTTCCCCCCCACCCCCCCCAATTTCCTCCCCCCCCCCAATCTCCTTCCCCCCAATCTCCTTCCCCCCCCAATCTCCTCCCCCCCAATCTCCTTCCCCCCCCAAATCTCCTTCCCCCCTCCCAATCTCCTCCCCACCCCCCAATCTCCTCCCCACCCCCCAATCTCCTTCTCCCCCATCTCCTTTCCCCGCCATCTCCTTTCTCCCCCTTCTCCCCTTTATCCCCTTCTTCCCCCCTCCCTCCCCCTTCTCCCCATCCCTCCCCCTTCTCCCCCCCTCCCCCTTCTCCCCTTCCCTCCCCCTTCTCGCCCTTCCCTTCCCCTTCCCTCCCTCTGCTCCCCCCTCTCTCCCTCTACCCGCCTCCTCCCCCTCCCCTCGCTGTCAGAAACACAGACACTGACAGACAGAGAATGAGAGACACACAGACAGACAGAGAGATAGAGACACTGACAGAGACACACTGAGGGGGGCATCCCAGCACGCTGTTGGAGGGCTCCCGGTGCTACAGTCGGTAAGTAGAAAATGTTTTTTTTGTTGATTTATTGGTTGATTTATTGATGTATTTATCATTTATTATTGATGATGGCTCTTTATTTGTAAAACTGAAGTGTTTAATGTTTGTAAACTTCCCTTTAAACCCCTCCCCCCCACAATTCCCTACGCCTGATTTGTAACCTACGCCTGATTTTCTAGAGTGCAGACAAGATTTTTTCGAGCGTACAAAAATCTTCACTTACTCCATTCTAAGTTAGTTTGGAGTAAGCTTTCACTCACGAAACTTTGAAATCAGGCGTAAGTGGTCGGACACGCCCCCTTTTGAAAAAAAAAATTCTGTTCCAAAGTGAAACTGTTCTACCTGACTAGAACTGGAGCAAACTAAATGTGGAGAATTCCGATTTCTAAGATACTCCGTTCTACACCAGTTGCTCCTAAAAATCAGGAGAAAATCATGTGGAAACTTGGGGCCAATGACCCTAGTTTTAGTTTCCCCTATGAGTGGAAATATCCTCTCTGCATCCACCTTGTCGAGCCCCCTCATTATCTTTTATGTTCGATAAGATCACCTCTCATTCTTCTGAACTCCAATGAGTACAGGCCCAACCTACTCAACCTACATTCATAAGTTAACCCCCGCAGTTCTGGAATCAACCTAGTGAACCTTCTCTGAACAGCCTCCAATGCAAGTATATCCTTCCTTAAATACAGAGACCAGTACTCTAGGTGTGGCCTCACTAATACCCTGTACAGTTGAAGCAGGACTTCTCTGCTTTTATTCTGTGTCTCCCTTGCAATAAAGGCAAACATTCCATATGCCTTCCTGATTACTTGCTGTACCTGCATGCTCACTTTTTGTGTTTCATGCACAAATACCCCCAGGTCCCTCTGTACTGCAATACTTTTCAATTTTTCTCCATTTAAATTATAATTTGCTTTTCTATTTTTTCTGCCAAAGTGGATAACCTCACATTTTCCCACATTATACTCCATCTGCCCAATTTTTGCCCACTAACTTAGCCTGTATATATCCCTCTGCAGCTTTTTTGTGTCCTCCTCACAATTAGCTCTCCCACCCATCTTTGTATCATCAGCAAACTTGGCTACATTACACTCGGTCCCTTCAACCAAGTCATTAATATAGATTGTAAATAGTTGAGGACCCAGCACCGATCCCTGTGGCACCTCACTGATTACTATTTGCCAACCGGCAAATGACCCATTTATCCTAACTCTGTTTTCTGTTAGTTAGCCAATTCTCTATCCATGCTAATATATTACCCCCAACCCCATGAACTTTTATCTTGTGCAGTAACCTTTTATGTGGCACCTTATCACATGCCATCTGGAAATCCAAATACACCACATCTACTGGTTTCCCCCTTATCCACCCTGCTCGTTACATCCTCAAAGAACTCCAGCAAATTTGTCAAACATGATTTCCCTTTCATAAAACCATGCTGACTCTGCTTGATTGAATTATTCTTTTCCAAATGTTCTGCTACTGCTTCCTTAATAATGGACACCAGCTTTTCCCAACCACAGATCTTAGGCTAACTGGTCTATAAGTTTCCTACTTTTTGTCTGCCTCCTTTATAAAATAGGGGCATTATATTTGCGGTTTTCCAATCCGCTGGGACCTCCCCAGAACCCAGGGAATTTTGGTAGATTACAACCAATGCATCCATTATCTCTGCAGCCACCTCTGTTAAGATCCTAGGATGTAAGCCATCAGGTCCAGGGGACTTGTGCGCCTTTAGTCCCATTATTTTACTGAGTACTACTTCTTTAGTGATAGTGATTGTATTAAGTTCATCCCTCATTATAGCCCCTTGATTATCCACTACTGGGATGTTTTTAGTGTCTTCTACCATGAAGACCGATACAAAATATTTGTTATAAGTCTCTGCCATTTCCATGTTCCCCATTATTAATTCCCCCATCTCATCCTCTAGGGGTCCAACATTTAATTTAGCCATTTTT
Organism: Pristiophorus japonicus; assembly: GCF_044704955.1. Classification (NCBI taxonomy): domain Eukaryota; kingdom Metazoa; phylum Chordata; class Chondrichthyes; family Pristiophoridae; genus Pristiophorus; species Pristiophorus japonicus. The sequence continues at coordinate 178,078,804 of NC_091989.1, forward strand.
TTCCTTTTTATGTACCTATAGAAACCCTTACTATCTGTTTTTATATTTCATGCTAGTTTACTTTCATAATCTATCTTCCCTCTCTTTATCATTTTTTTAGTCGTTCTTTGCTGGCTTTTAAAAGTTTCCCAATCCTCTGGCCTCTCACTAGTCTTGGTCACATTGTATGCCCTTGTTTTCAATTTGATACCATCCTTTATTTCCTTAGTTAGCCACGATGGTTATCCTTTCTCTGACAGTCTTTCCTTCTCAGTGGGATATATTTTTGTTGCGAGTTATGAAATATCTCCTTAAATGTCTGCCACTGCTCAACAATCGCCCCATACTTCAATTTATTTTCCCAGTCCAATTTAGACAACTCTGCCTTCACACTTTTGTAGTCTCCTTTATTTAAGCTTAGAACATTGGTTTGAGAATCAACTTTCTCATCCTCCAAATGAATTTGAAATTCAACCATGTTATGGTCACTCATTCCGAGAGGATCCTTTACTACGAGACAATTTATTAATTCTGTCTCATTACACAGTACCAGATCAAAGATAACCTGCTCCCTGGTTGGTTCCGCAACGTACTGTTCAAGGAAACTATCCCGGATACACTCTATGAACTCTTCCTCAAGGTTACCCTGGCCAATTTGCTTTGTCCAATCAATATGAAGGTTAAAATTGCCCATGATTATTGCCATTCCTTTATTACAAGCCTCCATTATTTCTTGACTTATACGCTGTCCAATAGTGTAGCTACTGTTAGGGGGCTTATAGACTACGCCCACCAGCGATTTCTTCCCCTTATTATTCCTTATCTCCACCCAAACTGATTCAACATCTTGATCGTCTAAGCCAATATCATTTCTCATCCTTTATCAACATTGCTACCCCACCTTTTTTTCCTTTCTGTCTGTCCAAATTGTCAAATACCCCTGAATATTTAGTTCCCAGTCCTGGTGACCTTGCATCCACGTCTCTGTAATGGCTATCAGATCAAACCCATTTGTATGACATCACGATTGACTGATTAGTCTCTGGTAGTGGAGCATAGGGGGAGAGAAACATAGAAACATAGAAAATAGGTGCAGGAGTAGGCCATTCGGCCCTTTGAACCTGCACCGCCATTCAATAAGATCATGGCTGATCATTCCCTCAGTATCCCTTTCCTGCTTTCTCTCCATACCCCTTGTTCCCCATAGGCGTAAGGGCCATATCTAACTCCCTCTTGAATATATCCAATGAACTGGCATCAACAACTCTCTGTGGCAGGGAATTCCACAGGTTAACAACTGTGAGTGAAGAAGTTTCTCCTCATCTCAGTCCTAAATGGCCTACCCCTTATCCTAAGACTATGTCCCCTGGTTCTGGACTTCCCCAACATCAGGAACATTCATCCTGCATCTAACCTGTCCAGTCCCGTCAGAATCTTATACGTTTCTATGAGATCCCCTCTCATTCCTCTAAACTCCAGTGACTAAAGGCCCAGTTGATCCAGTCTCTCCTCATATGACAGTCCAGCCATCCCTGGAATCAGTCTGGTGAACCTTCGCTGCACTCCCTCAATAGCAAGAACGTCCTTCCTCAGATTAGGAGACCAAAACTGAACACAATATTCCAGGTGAGGCCTTACTAAGGCCCTATACAACTGCAGTAAGACTTCCCTGCTTCTCTACTCAAATCCCCTAGCTATGAAGGCCAACATACCATTTGCCTTCTTCACCGGCTGCTGTACCTGTATGCTAACTTTCAATGGCTGATGAACCATGACACCCAGGTCTCGTGGCACCTCCCCTTTTCCTAATCTGCCGCCATTCAGATAATATTCTGCCTTCGTGTTTTTGCCCCCAAAATGGATAACCTCACATTTATCCACATTATACTGCATCTGCCATGCATTTGCCCACTCACCTAACCTGTCCGACTCACCCTGCAGCCTCTTAGCGTCCTCCTCACAGCTCACACCGCCACCCAGTTTAGTGTCATCTGCAAATTTGGAGATATTACACTCAATTCCTTCATCCAAATCGTTAATGTATATTGTAAAGAGCTGGGGTCCCAGCACTGAGCCCTGCGGCACTCCACTAGTCACTGCCTGCCATTCTGAAAAGGACCCGTGTATCCCGACTCTCTGCTTCCTGTCTGCCAACCAGTTCTCTATCTACGTCAGTACATTACCCCCAATACCATGTGCTTTGAGAGGTTGGCAATCCGGAGATGGAAGAGGCAGGTTGGGATGTGTAGCTGAAGAAGTTTGCCCAAATAGAGTGGAGAACATTTCAATCTGAGGACGAGGATCTTGAATTCGGTTCATTGCCGCTGCAGCAATCAATGAGTACGGAATGGGTTAATGGGTGTCTGAAGCTTTGTATGGGGTTGGAATCCTTTACTAACTGCAGTTTGTAAAGGATGGAGGTGGGAGGCCAGTGAGACACATCTGGCAGGTAGATCAGGTGTACACATTCCAGTATACCCCAGAGACAGCCGCAGACAGATCTTACATTGTGAAAAATCAACATATGTGTGTCTACTTTCTGTGATTCTCTCTTTATTCAATCTCTAGGGAAATCTGGTGACGTATGGACCCAAGAGTTAATCTCACCTCACTGGCTTTTCATCTCTTTCTCACACCCTTTTTATCCTCCATCACCCCCCACCCCCCGACCTCTTTCCACCAAGCACCAACTTCAGCCTCCGTGCAATGGAGGGCAAGATAGCCTGTGAAAACCATAAGCACTGCTTCTCAAACCCATCATCAGGGGGCGCTCTTAGAATCACAGGGGCCGAAATTTCAGTAGCGCCCCGTTTGGGGGTGGTACTTCCACCTCAGCCATGAAATTGGGGATACCGCTCCCGAGAGGAAGTGGACCTCAATGTCGGGCATCCACTTCCTCTCGGGGGCAGGACTGAGGCGGAATGCTTGCAAATTTTTCAGTGCTGCGCGGTAACGTCTGGACTGGTAAGTCGCCCCCAAAAATGGCGGCATGCACCTCCCCTTTGCTCTTCGACCTGCGAGACTGGCCCAAACATCGCTCACAGTGGCCTCACGGGGTGCTATCCAATTTTGGCACCGGGGCAAAAACAGGTCACTGCGCATGGCGATGACATCATGGAGGGACCGGTGGAGCGGGGTGCTGTTAGCTTGAGCCTCCGCTAACTCCCGCGCCATTTCGCAGGAGGCAATAGTGCCCCCCGTCCGCCTCCCCCCACCGCCACCACCCCTGCCAGGCGAAAAATCATTTACACATCCCTACCCCCTGAGAGCGCTAACATGAGGCGCAAACTATACAAATTTCGCCCATATAGGATTATAGAATGGTTACAGCATGGAAGAAGGACATTCAGCCCGTCGAGCCCATGCCGGCTCTCTTCAAGAGCAGTTCAGCTAGTCACACTCCCCCACCCTTTCCCCATAGCCCTGCAAATTCTTTTCCTTCAGGTACTTATCCAACTCCGTTTTGAAAGCCGCGATTGAGTCTGCCTCCACCATCCTCTCAGGCAGTGCATTCTAGATCCTAACCACTCGCTGCGGAAATGTTTTTCCTCATGTCGCCTTTTGATCTTCTGCCAATCGCCTTAAATCTGTGGCCTCTGGTTCTCGATCCTTCCGCCAATGGGAACAGTTTCTCTCTATCTACTCTGTCAAGACCCCTCATGATTTTGAACACCTCTATCAAATCTCCTCTCAATCTTCTCTGCTCCAGCTTCTCCAGTCTATCCACGTATCTGAAGTCCCTCATCCCTTGAATCATTCTCGTAAATCTTTTCTGCACCCTCTCTAAGGCCTTCACATCCTTCCTAAAGTGCAGTGCCCAGAATTGAACACAATACTCCAGTTGAGGCCTAACCAATGTTTTATAAAAGTTTCATCATAACTTCCTTGCTTTTGTACTCTATACCTCTATTTGTAAAGCCACGGATCCCATAAGCTTTTTTAACCACTTTCTCAACCTGCCCTGCCACCTTCAATGATTTGTGCACATTTACCCTAGGTCTCCCCTTTAGGATTGAACCCTGTAGTTTATATTCCCTCTCCTCATTCTTTCTACCAAATTGTATCACTTCACAGTTTTCTGTATTAAATTTTATCTGCCACGTGTCCGCCCATTCCACCCAGCCTAACTATGTCCTCTTGAAGTCTATCACTATCCTCCTCAGAAATTCGCCCCCCCTCTCTGCTCTTTACACTATTATTCCAGTCTATATTAGGATAGTTGAAGTCCCCGATTATCACTACTTGATAGTTCTTGCATCTCTCCTCCATATTGTTGGTGGTCTATAGAATACACCTAGTAGTGTAATGCCACCTCTATTATTTCTCGACTCCAGCCATATAGATTCTGTCCTTGACCCCTCCAGGACATCCTTTCTCTCCGGCACTACAACATTTTCGTCAACCAATACTGCCACACCACCTCCTATCTTTCCTGAACACCCTATCTAGGAATGTTTAATACCCAATCCTGCCTTTTTTTGAACCAGGTCTCTGTTATTGCCATGACATCATGTTCCCATAAGGCTATCTGTGCCTTGTTTACTACGCTTCCTGCGTTCACATACATACACTACAAATGCATCTTAGATCATCCTGTGTTCTCTCTTAGTCTGACCCCACCTAATACCTTACTATCTCTTACTTTCAGTGCTATCCGTCTCTCTCAATCCTTTGTTTCTCCTTTCTAATGCAATGGACAACGACCTCCTCCCTGGCCTTGTCTTGCTTCCTCCTTCAGGTATTTCTGGGCAAACTCGCTCGAAAGTGCCTGCGTCAGCCAAGATTCGAATTCACATTTGTGATTGGTAGTCACGGCCAATCCACGAACACTCGAGTGTCAGCCTGTTGGTCTGACAGGTGTTTCTCACACAGTGCTGTAGTCTTGCACTGGTGTAAACTCGGCATTGCACAGGAAACTTACTGTACTTTATTTCTGTGATAAAACACTGTGCTCATGTTTACTGCATTAGGTTATTTCTAATCTTGGAAACAATATCCTGTTTTGCCCACAAGGCAAACATTACTAAACAGTGTGTCCAACTTTAGTAATCAAAGTACATTTGTGTGCATACACTGGATAACCCTTTGGCTTTATAAAGTATCGTGGCAAGGGAGTGCACTAATTCCATTAGGATAGTAAAGCGAGACATTACATTTCCTGTTAGGGTGAAGTTAGTCCTTATGTGACTTGAAGAATAACACAAATAAGAAGGAACTTGCATTTAAATAGGAAAGTTCATTGATGAAGCAGCTGAAATGGTTGGACCTAGGACACTGCCCTGAAGAATTCCTGCAGCGATGTCCCGGGGTTGGGATGATATTCAACCAACACAACCCTATTTCCCTTAGCAGAGGGATCAAAAACCAGGGGACATAAATTTAAAGTTATTGGTAGGAGGTTTAGAGAGGGATTTGAGGGGAAATGTCTTCACCCAGAGGGTGGTGGGGGTCTGGAACTCACTGAGTGAAAGGGTGGTAGAGGCAGAAACCCTCACCACATTTAAAAAGTACTTGGATGTGCACTTGAAGTGCCGTAACCCACAAGGCTATGGACTGAGAGCTGGAAAGTAGGATTAGGTTGGATAGCCTCTTGTTGGCCGGCACGGACACGATGGGCTGAAATGGCCTCCTTCCGTGCTGTAATCTTCTAGGATTCTATGATTCTAACCATCTTCCTTTGTGCTAGGTATGACTCCAGCCAGTGGAAAGTTTTCTCCCTGATTTCCATTGACTTCAAAGGGGTCCCAAAGTGCTTCACATTCAATTAATTACTTTTTGAATTCTAATTAGAGTCCCACACCAGAGACTTAAGCACACAAATCTAGGCTGACACTCCAGTGAAGTGCTGAGGCAGTGCCGCACTGCCCACCTGACATCTAACAGGAGTCATCGGATGGCAATCAGGGGAGGGAACCCTTGTTGATTTTGTTTTCTCCATCTAGCCCAGGGTGCTGAGGCCAAATGTAGCATACCTACCTACCTCGGTCCGACCAGAGATCTGATAAATTGGCATAAAGATCGGATCGAATCTGGGGCCTCCCTGGGCACCATACAAGGTGACTGCCTTTGACATCAAGGCATCATTTGACTGAGTGTGGCATCAAGGAGCCCTAGTAAAACTGAAGTCAATGGGAATCAGGGGGGAAACTCTACACTGGCTTGAGTCATACCGAGCAGAAAGGAAGATGTTTGTGGTTGTTGGATGCCAATCATCTCAACCCCAAGACATCGGTGCAGGAGTTCCTCAGGGCATTGTCCTAGGCCCAACCATCTTCAGCTGCTTCATCAATGACCTTCCCTCCATCATAAGGTCAGAAGTGGGGTTGATCGCTGATGATTGCAACGTGTTCAGTTCCATTCGTAACTCCTCAGATAATGAAGCAATCCATGCTCGCATGCAACAAAATCTGGATGACATTCAGGCTTGGGCAGATAAGTGACAAGTTACACTTGCGCCAACAAGTGCCAGGCAATGACTATCTCCAACAAGCAAGAGTCTAACCACCGCCTACTGACATTTAATGACTTTATGATCAACAAATCCCCCACTATCAACATCCTGGGGGCCACCATTGGCCAGGAAATTAACTGGACCAGCCACAAAAATAGTGTGGCTACAAAAGCAGATCAGAAGCTGGGTATTGTGCAGTGGGTGTCTCACCTCTTGACTCCCCAAAGCCTTTACACCATCTACAAGGCACAAGTCAGGAGTGTGAAGGAATACTCTCCACTTGCCTGGAAGAGTGCAGCTCCAACAACACTGAAGAAGCTTGATTCCATCCAGGACAAAGCAGCCCACTTGATTGGCAGCCCATTCACCACCTTCAACATTCACTCCCTCCACTATCGGTGTACCGCGGCTGCTGTGTGTACCATCTACAAGATGCACTGCAGCAACTCGCCAAGGCTTCTTCGGCAGCACCTCCCAAACCCGTGACCATTACCACCTGGAAGGAAAGGGGATCGGGTGCATGGGAATACCACCACCTCCATTTTCCCCTCCAGGTTACACACCATCTTGACTTGGAAGTTTATCGCCATTCCTTCATCATCGCTGGGTCAAATTCATGGAGTCCCCTACCTAACAGCACTGTGGGAGCACCTTCACCACACGGACTGCAGCGGTTCAAGAAGGCGGCTCACCACCACCTTCTCAAGGGCAATTAGGGATGGGCAATAAATGCTGGCCTTGCCAACGACGTCCACATTCAAGGAACAAAAATAACAATAAGTAACGTACACAACATCTGACCACCGGGGGGAACATGAGCACCTTTGTGTTCTTACAAATCAGTAGAAGAGATAATTTTTCATATAAAGAAAGGACTTACATTTATACAGTGCCTTTCATGATCATTGGAATTCCAAACAGCCAATTAAGTATTTTTGAAGTGTTGTAATGTGGGAAACGTGGCAGCCAATTTGTGCACAGCAAATTCCCACAAGCAGTATAATAGAACGTAAGAAATAGGAGCGGGAGTAGGCCATTTGGTCTTTTGAGTCTGCTCCGCCATTCAATAAGATCATGGTTGATCTGATCTTGGCCTCAACTCCACTTCTCTGTCCGCTCCCTATAACTCTTGACTCCCTTATCATTCAAAAATTCTCCACCTTAAATATAATCAATGACCCAGCCTTCACAGCTCTCTGGGGTAGAGAATTCCAAATATTCACGACCCTCTGAGAGAAGAAATTCCTCCTCATTTCCGTTTTAAATGGGCGACCCCTTATTCTGAATCTATGCCCCTTAGTTCTAGGTTCCCCCATAAGGGAGCAATGTGATAATGACCAGATACACTGTTTTAGTGATGTTGGTTAAGGCATAAACATTGGACAGAACACCAGAGCTAACTCTCCTGCTCTTCTTCGAACTAGTGCCACGGGATCATTTACATCCACCTGCCAGGGCATAAGCAGCCTCAGTTTGACATCTCATCTGAAAGACCTCCGACCATGCAGCACTGCACAGAAGTGTCAGCCTAGGTCTTTGTGCTCAAGTCTCTGGAGTGGGACTTAAACCCACAACCTTCTGACTCAGAGGCAAGAGTACTACCCACTGAGCCACAGCTGACACAATGAAGTACTTTTGCAGTGCAGTCACTGTTGTAACGTAGAAAACGCGGCAGCCTATCTGCGCACAGCAAGCTTCCACAAACAGCAATGTGATAATGACCAGATAATCTGTTTTAGTGATGTTGATTGAGGGATAAATATTAGCCAGGACACTAGCGAGAACTCCCCTACTCCTCTTCGAAATAGTGCCATGGGATCTTTCACATCCACCTGAGAGGGCAGACGGGGCCTCGGTTTAACGTCTCATCCGAAAGATGTTAAACCTTGACTTGGGAAAACTAGCAGACTGTGTTAAAATATTTAGCAAAAAAAAGTTGTGGAGGCATTCTCTGCACACTGCAAAGGCGAACGTCATACAAAATTTACTTCTCCACTTTGGTGATTAGTGAGATTTCTTGTAAATGGGCAGCTGATCAATTCAGCCATGAATCCTAAGCGGATCCGCGAGCGCTGGGATTATCTGTGCTGGCTTAATAATGAATCCCATCTGTCATAAAAAGAAATGCAGTGGTTCGTTCAAATTGTGCCAACTATACATCGGACGAAGCAAAAAAAAATTGGAAATTAATTTCAAGAGTGCGTTTGCAAAATAAAAGAGTTTTTTGTAAATCTCGGCAGTAGCTTTTATATCCAAGAAACTCAAGGGGTGAAAGTTCAGGTTTTGCTGCATGGAGGAAGAAAAGTTAGCTAATTAGCAAAATAGAATTATTCCCAGTGTGGACTGCAGCCTCTTTCCATCAATGTGTTCATTAAAAGGGAAGTTTTATCGGTAATACAGTGCAGCAATGCGTTGGAACACCAACAAGATGTTCTGCTTAATACAGGGGGTGAGCTCGTCACCTCTGCCCCCAGTTGCCGTTTTATCCAACAGCCCCAGTATGTTCTCATGCACCTGTGCCTCTGAGTTAGAAGGTTGTGGGTTCAATCCCACTCCAGAGACTTGAGCACAAAAAGTCTAGGCAGACACTCCAGTGTAGTCCTGAGGGAGTGCTGCACTGTCAGAGGTGCCGTCTTTCGACATAAAAGATCCTATGGCACTATTTTGATTAAATGCAGGGGAGTTATCCCTGGTGTCCTGGCCAATATTTGTCCCTCAATCAAGATCACTAAAAAAAAAACAGTTTATCTGGTTATTATCACATCGCTATTTGTGGGAGCTTGCTGCGTGCAAATTGGTTGCTGTGTCTCCTACATTACAACAGTGACTACACTTCAAAAAAGTACTTCATTGGCTGTAAAGCGCTTTGGGACATCCGGTGGTCGTGAAAGGCACTATATAAATGCAAGTCTTTCTTTTTTCGTCGGCATCAGATTCAGTTTGATGCAGAGAAAGGTGCAGTGATACATTCAGGAGAAAAGAACAATGATAAGAAATATAACCTGATTAAGAAGATTTGTTACAGAGTGGAAGAACGGAGAGCTAGAGGTGCTAGTCCACAGATATTTAAAGGTGGGAGCGCAGATAGAAAAGCCGTTCTGGGTTTTATACAGAGGGCATTGAATGCAAGGATTGAAGAGGACAATGCTGCACTATTAGAAGTAAGGGTTTAACTTCTGCTCTAGCATACTCATTAAGACAGACAGCTGTGTAGCATTTAGCTGTGTGCTATTTTAACAGTCATTAACCCGCTTTATATATAATGAACAGGTTAATGACTGTGTTCAGATAATGCTGAAAGGGATCTTGTGCTAACCAATGCAGTAGCAGAAGAAATCAAAGCCCTAAGAGGTTGATAGATTGCAAAACCATCGGAATAAATCCCGCTGTTTTTAACGCACTGAACACTCTGAAAGTAGGTACAATAACTCGCAAATGGAACAAAATTGCTGTTAATGGCAAGAAGCAACACTCGGCAAGGTCAGAAACAGCTGAAAGTGCTACACAATAGTTTGGACCGCTGGTTCACAGTGACTGGTCAAGTCAAATTCTGCTTTCATCATTGGGGGAATTGTTAGCTGTATTTGTTTAAGAACACGTTCCATAATTACGTCCATTTTACGATGTTAGTCGTGTATCAGTGCCCTTGACAACAGTACAACAGGAAATAACTTTTGTTCGCCTTGTAGGTAAAAGGTATCTGAATTACAAAATTCTTTTGGCAATGCCAACAAACAGGGGCAGTTAAAGTCCATGCCAGTTTGCTAACTGCTATGGCACACAAGGCAAGTTACAGCTGTAGCTCAGTTGGTAGCACTCTCACCTCCTGAGTCCAAAGGTTGTGGGTTCAAGACCATCTCCAAAGACTGGGGTTTAAAACCCAAGCCGGCACTCCCAGTGCAGTACTGAAGGAGTGCACAATCTTCAAAGAAGAGCATGGGGAGTTCTTCCTGCTGTCCTGGCCAATGTATATACATCCATTAAAACAGATTATCTGGTCATTATCACATTGCTATTTGTGGGAGCTTGCTGTGCGCAAATTGGTTGCTGCGTTTCCTACCTCACAAAAATGACAGTACTTCATTGGCTGTGAAGCGCTTTGGGACATTGGTGTTCGTGAAAGGCGCTATATGAATGCAAGTTCTTGCTTGCTTTCTTTAAAAGGGAAAATAAGTTGCAAACCCATTTGGCGGAAGTAGAGGATAAAAATAAGCAATACAGGAGTTAGCGATGAGTGTCGTTCCGAAGCTCGCTATAAAATTGTTTTAATAAAAAAAAGCCTTGGAATGGTACTGTGGGATCATTTTTAGTTTATTTATTCATTCACGGGGTCGTCGCTGCCAAGACCAGCATTTATCGCCTGTCCCTAATTGCCCTTGAGAAGGTGGTGGTGAGCCGCCTTTTTGAACCGCTGCAGTCCATGTGGTGAAGGTACTGCTACACAGTGCTGTCTTTTGTCGTAGAGATTTATTACAACGGAGTAGCCTGCTGGGCCATTTGAAAGGGCCATTAAGAAAAAAAGAAAGACTTGCATTCATGACCACCGGATGTCTCAAAGCACTTTGCAGCCATTGAAGTACTTTTAGAGAGTGTTATGTCTTTAGACGTTCTGATAATGACTCCACGAGGCAAAGTATTGCACTTGAACTGTAGTGACCTTAGTCCATTTAATATAACTCTAGAGTGAGGATACCACATGGTGGATTCCCTTTTAAAACTGGGTACCTGTGGTGTACAGGTGACCCCTGGGCCTCCACCTGTAGCACCCTCTGGTGGTGCCAGCATAGTGTATACAGTGTGAACCATGTTGATGATACCTCTAGTAAACAAGTCTCCATCTTATGCAGTGACTACACAGAGAGTATATCTATAGTGTACATATATAACAGAGTGTAGTCACTGTTGTATTGTGAGGAAATGTGGGCAGAGTCAACAACATTGCTGTGAGTCTGGAGTCACATATCAGCCAGACTGGGTAAGGACGGCAGATTTCCTTCCCTAAAGGGGCATTAGCGAACCAGATGGGTTTTAACGACAATCCGGTAGTTTCATTACTAGCACTAGCTTTTTAATTCCAGATTTATTTAATTAACTGAATTTAAATTCCCCAGCAGCCGTGGTGAAATTCGAACTCACTTCTCTGGATTATTAGTCCAGGTCTCTGGATCACTAGCCCAGTAACATAACCACTATGGTACCATGCCCTGTGTTGTGTACAAACGCATATCACAATTGTCTGAAATTCCTTTATCTGCCATATTAGCCGATGCACCAGAACCATTCATTTTAAATGGGCTAATGCTTGTGCTGAAACAGCAGGAAAGAAATTCAGGCAATCACTGAGTGCGCATTCACTAGAATTCTGCAGTGCAATATCAAAGCCTAAGATAATTAAGTGATGAGGTTTTTTTTATACATAGTTCATGGGTAAAAGGAGGAAGGGAAAAAAAAAAGAGAGTGATTGATTCACCATGTCCAGTTTCTGCTCCTCCTCTGCTAAAGGTGCTGACACAGGTGGAGAGTACGATTCCTCGCCGAGTGACCTATCGCTATCGGTGAGCTTACACAGTGACTGTTGACAGGACATTCGGCCAGAACAAAAGCAAAATACTGCGGATGCCGGATGTCTGAAATAAAACCCGAAAATGCTGGGAAAAGAATTCAGCTGGCCAGGCAGCGGAGGGAGAAACAAAGCTAAGGTTTCACGCTGATGTCTATTGTATTCGCTTCATGGATTCTTTGCTTAAGCATTCATAGCAACACATTGCTATTAAGAACCAGTTGGTTTATTAGCAAAGGTTTAACAATCACACTATACATTACCAGTTCATCCACCAGGCTCACAACCACCTGCCTCATCATGGATCCCCTGAACCCAACTGGCTGGGGTTTTATTGAGTCTTGTGAACATCACGTGACTGGCTAAGCCACTCACAATTCAACAGCTCTGCAACTCTTTTGGGGGGGGCGAACAAAATAAACATTAGATCAAGTGCCCCCTGATCTGGGGGACACTCCAGACACTTAACTGCCCCTTTTTTTTATAAATGTTTTTTTTGTTGTTTTTTTGGGGGGATTTTTGTGGGGGGTTTTTTGTGATTTTTTTGGGGGGGCATTAAAACCATATATTTTACAAGTGCCCCCTTTAAAAGGGGAGGGGGACACTAAAAATCCGGCAATTAAAGCAAATTAAACTTTAAAACATATAAAATCAAAATAACATTTGGTTGCCGGGGGTAACGATGTATTCCAGTCCCTCTGGCGCCCACCTCTCGCAGAAGGCCGTGAGCGTACCGGTGGACACCGCCTGCTCCATCTCCAAGGACACCCTGGACCGGATGTACGCGCGGAAGAGAGGCAGGCAGCCGGGCTGAACGACCTCCTCGACCGCCCGCTGCCTGGACCGGCTGATGGCACCCTTGGCCGTACCCAGGAGCAGTCCTACGAGGAGGCCCTCGGACCTACCCGCTCCCCTCCGCACAGGGTGCCCAAAGATCAGGAGTGTGGGACTGAAATGCAGCCAGAAATTGCAGAGCAGCCCCTTTAAATAATGAAACAGGGGCTGCAACCTCGCACACTCCATAAAACATGGACTCTTCCAGACCACAGAAATTGCAGGCGGCCTGGGAGCCCGTGAACCGGCTTAAAAATTTGTTGCACGGGACTGCTCCATGCACCACCCTCCAGATCAAGTTCACAACAGCTCTACAAATCTGTGAGCATACTCACAGGTGCACACAGTTCAATGATCTTGTGTCAGAACCGGAAGACTTGATCTGAAGTGAATTTGTGCACGTGGCGTTAACCTTGGATCTCAGGAAGCCGCGGGAATCAATGGTTCAAAGAATGCTGAATATCATGGAGATATCTGTAATCATGTTTGACCACAACCATTATGGGCTTGGTAGAGCGAAAAAGGAAGCTGAGGGGAGGGGTCAGGGAATCAAAGTTGGCCTTGGTCCTTTTCTCAGCCAGTGGCTCAGTGGGTAGCATTCTCACCTCTGAGTTAGAAGGTTGTGGATTCTAGTTCCACTCCAGAGACTTGAGCACAAAATCCCGGCTGACAGGCCAGTGCAGTACTGAGGGAGTGCTGCACAGTCGGAGGTGCTATCTTTTGGATAAGATGTTAAACTGAGGCCCCGTCTGCTCTCTCAGGTAGAAGATCACATGGCACTATTTTGAAGAAGAGCAGGGGAGTTATCCCCGGTGCCCTGGCCAATATTTATCCCTCAATCAACATCACTAAAACAGATTATCTGGTCATTATCACATTGCTGTTTGTGGGAGCTTGCTTTGTGCAAATTGGCTGTGTTTCTGACATTACAACAGTGACTACACTCCAGAAAAAAATTACTTAATTGGCTGTAAAGCGCTTTGGGAGGTCTAATTGTCGTGAAAGGCGCTATATAAATGCAAGGCTTTTTTCTCACTGACACACACATAAACACACCCAAGCAAGCAACTTCCAGAGGAATGGCCAACAATTGGGACTGGAATCACTTGTCCCATCCCTGGCCGATTTGGATATTAAAACCAGTCGCAGTGCCCAAATCCGCACTCCTCCTGAGATTAGGGAACTCCGCAGCCACCAGCGACTGAACCTGGCCCTGTGCCCATCTGAACGGTTCAGTTCCACACAGGCCCAGTGAACTATTGGTCGAGTGCAACTGACTTTTTAAAAACATAATCCAAGTATCAATCAAAGGTCTTTTCTGTAAGGGATTCAGTAATGAAAATGGATCTTCAATAATTACTGACTGCCAACTATTTGCTATTTTACATAGGTTGTCTTTGGCCTGCTGTTTCTCCCCGAAATTTAAGCCCATTAAGTATCCAGAACTACATTGTACAGCAATGAAATGTTGAACAGTTCTATTGCAAGACCAAAATAAGAAAGGATTTGCATTTATATAGCACCTTTCACAACCTCAGGACATCCCAAAGCGCTTCACTACCAAAGAAGTACTTTTGAAATATAGCCACTGTTGTGGTGTAGGAAACACGGCACCAATTTGCGCACAGCAAGCTCCCACAAACAGCAATGAGATAATAACCAGATAATCTGTTTTAGTGATGTTGATTGAGGGATAGAAATTGGCCAGGACACCAGGGATAACTCCTATGCCCATCTCCAAAATAATGGCATGGGAAATTTTATGTTCACTTTCCAAAAGACAGCACCTCCAACAGTGCAGCACTCCCTCAGCACTGCACTGGAGTGTCAGCCAGGATTTTGTGCTCAAGTCTCTGGCGTGGGACTTGAACCCACAACCTTCTGATTTCCAAGGCAAAAGTGCTGCCCACTGAGCCACGGAACCCAATGTGTTGCATGATACTGAGCCACAGCTGACACTGTTAGAAGTGCAACAGTGCACTGAATGTACAATGCACCTGACATCACTCTACTATTGTAATAGAGCTCCCCTAGTGGATTACTGCAGTAATGCAATTACTGATGTAAATTCAGCAAAAGAGTCATGTGACAAATGACAGTTTCTGTTGGGGCCATTTTGTAGAGTGTGTTTGTTAGTGATGTCCTAAGAGTATATCGCAAGTATACACAAGATTATGAGGAGACTTGACAAGGTGGATGCAGAGAGGATGTTTCCACTGATAGGGGAGACTAGAACTAGGAGGCATAATCTTAGAATAAGGGGGCGCCTATTTAAAACTGAGATGAGGAGAAATTTCTTCTCCCAGAGGGTTGTAAATCTGTGGAATTTGCTGCCTCAGAGAGCTGTGGAAGCTGGGATATTGAATAAATTTAAGATAGAGATAGACAGTTTCTTAACCGATAAGGGAATAAGGGGTTATGGGGAGCGGGCAGGGAAGTGGATCTGAGTCCATAATCGGATTAGCCATGATCATATTAAATGGCGGAGCAGGCTTGAGGGGCTGTATGGCCTACTCCTGCTCCTATTTCTTATGTTCTTATGTTCTTATAATGAGCAGCAGAGTTACAACATGTTTTTTCGTTGCCTGAAGCAAACTGCTGATGCAGTGGCTCACCTATGGCATTGCTCATCGTGACTGGCTTCAAACATGGTGGTACCAAGTACGAATGGGGCACCTCAGTCATGTGCAGTGCCCAACATGGAAAGCCCAGCAGCAGTGGGGAATAACACAATGAAACAGGCAAAGAATGGCACTGGCACTCTCAGAGGGAGGTCCCCTCCAGTTTTCCGCAACGCTGCTCGCCATTCTCATGAGCTTAAAGTGAGGCAGCAGTGTAAGGGAGGGCTCACATCTGTTTTTGGTTTTGCCGTGTGATTGGTTGCTACTGAACATGTGACTAATAGCACATAATTCCTGGCAACCAACCAAAAAAAGCAGCAGCAAATCAATGTCCAATCATTTTTTGCAGATACACAAAATGTTCACTTACGTAGGAAAACGTCTCGCTGGCTGAGATGTGGCTCAGTCGGTAACCAGTTTCACGCACTTCTCTCTTCATTTTACAGCATACTTTTATTTAAATAAAGGGGATGATCACCCTGGGAACTGGCTGTGAGGAGTATGTAAGGCTTCACAGCATGAGGGAACTAAATGAACACACACGGAGCTGAAGTTGATGCTGAATCCCACTTGGGTTGATGACTGTTATCTCGGCTGATGTTAATTAAGCTCCCTTTCACTATCAGGCACGGTAACCCCTGACAAGCTAAGCAGACTGACACCGGTAAAGATACAGGGCCCTCCAAGGGAGCCATGGTACAAATCCTTTTGCTTCACCATGGCAGACAAAAACTCACGCTGTGGCAAAAATTGGCCATATTTAGAAAGATAGCAAGGCAGCCAGCTACGAGTCAGAGGTCAGGACGGATCAAGAACCAGCTCTAGTTCTTCAGCTAAATAAGTATTCATGAGTATGTTGGCTGAAACAAAAAAAGTTACACTATCTTTTGTGCCATTGACTGGGAAAATGAGGGAGTGCTGCACTGTCGGAGTGCCGTCTTTCGATGAGGCGTTAAACCGAGGCCCCGTTTGCCCTCTCAGGTGGATGTAAAAGATCCCATGGCACTATTTTGAAGAAGAGCAGGGGAGCTATCCCCAGTGTCCTGGACAATATTTATGCCTCAATCAACATTACTAAAAAAAAAAGCAGATTATCTGGTTATTATCACATTGCTGTTTGTGGGAGCTTGCTATGCACAAATTGGCTGCCGAGTTTCCAACATTACAACAGTGATTACACTTCAAAAGTACTTAATTGGCAATAAAGCACTTTGGGATGTCCTGATGTTCTGAAAGGCGCTATAGAAATGCAAGTCTTTTATTATTTTTATTCCGTTGTTGACTTTTGACCAGTTTGAAGTGCATGGCTGATGACTGAATGGTCATCCTCTCTTAAACAAAACAGGACAGAATTCAAGGGCTTCAGGTGCATTACCCAGTATTAATCAACTGCCCTCTCACCTCAGCAGTCTTTACCTCAAAACTAGCCCAGTTCCAGTGGATGAAACTCCGCCTCTCGTTTGTGGGGAGGTTTTGAGCGGGAAAGACTCGGCTGGGAACTCCAGGTTCTGAATCATAGTATCCTCATAGAAATTTACAGCACGGAAGGAGGCCATTTCAGCCCATCCTGTCCGCACTTGTTGATAAAGAGCTATCCAGCCTAATCCCACTTTACAGCTCTTGGTCCGTAGCCCTGTAGGTTACGGCACTCCAAGTACTTTTAAAATATGTTGAGAGTTTTTGCCTCTACCACCTTTCAGGCTGAGTTCCAGACCTCCCATCACCCTTTGCATGAAGAAATTTCCCCTCAAATCCCCTCTAAACCTTCTACTAATTACTTTAAATCTATGCCCACTGGTTGTTGACCCCTCTGCTAAGGGGAATAGGTCCGTCCTAACCACTCTAGCTAGGCCCCTCATAATTTTACATACCTCAATAAGTTCTCCCCCTCAGCCTCCTCTGTTCCAAAGAGAACAAACCCAGCCTATTCAATCTTTCCTCATAGCTAAAATTCTCCAGTCCGGGCAAGATCCTTGTAAATCTCCTCTGGACTCTCTCTAGTGCAATCACATCTTTCCTGTAATGGGGTGACCAGAACTGCATGCAGTAATCTAGCTGTGGCCTAACTAGTGTTGTATAGAGTTCAAGCATAACCTCCCTGGTCTTGTATTCTGTGCCTCGGCTAAAAAAGGACTCACCTCCAAATGAAATGGCAGGGATTACAGAGCGCTCTACCTCAGCTCTCCTCCCTTGCTCGATGCTGCCACAGTGGACAAAATGGATAAGACGTTTTAGAAACCTATTCCCCCAATACTGATGCGATATCATCGACGGGCACGTACGTGGCTATCACGATAGAGTTCATCCTCAACATTTCGATCACATTGAAGAACTCTCTGTCTTTGTATTCCACTCAACAGAAAGGGCTAACCTTTTCAGATGTGGTGCAAGGTTCTACTGCAGGCCTGATAGCTTAATGATCACTGAATTAACAAAATCAATGGACCTCTAGCACAGAACTGCAGTGTTTCTGTGGTCAAACATTGGATGAGTCAATAAACTGTTAATATAATTTATACCCTGACCTGTCAGGCAGTGATTGCACTGCTGCACCACCCCTGCTTATTGAGCCTGAATAATATTCTGATTGAGACAATGAATGTGCATGCAGGGCTTTAATTGCTGTTCGATGGCGACTTCTCTTGAATTACTGATCAGGCCTGATCAAAGTCTCTTAATGAGAGCTTTTAAATATCTCCCCCCTCCCAGGTAAAATTCAAGAAAAAGTTTGTCATCTGATAAGCCATCGCTCTCCCATCTTGATCCTTCAACTCTCTCTTCATCTCGGTCTCTTTCTGTACTTTACTAACACTATTATGGACTAGGCCTATATTCTTTAGAGTTTAGAAGAATGAGAGGTGATCTCATTGAAACATACAACATTCTTACAGGGCTTGGGGCTTGGGGGTTGACTTTTGAGGAAAGGTTGAGTAGGTTGGGCCTCTACTCATTGGAGTTCAGAAGAATGAGAGGTGATCTTATCGAAACGTATAAGATTATGAGGGGGCTTGACAAGGTGGATGCAGAGAGGATGTTTCCACTGGTGGGGGAGACTAGAACTAGAGGGCATGACCTTAGAATAAGGGGCCACCCATTTAGAACTGAGATGAGAAGTTTCTTCTCTCAGAGGGTTGTGAATCTGTGGAATTCGCTGCCTCAGAGAGCTGTGGAAGCTGGGACATTAAATAAATTTAAGACCAAAATAGATATTTTCTTGAGCGATGGGGGGATGAGGGGTTATGGGGAGCGGGCGGGGAAGTGGAGCTGAGCCCATGCTCAGATCATGGATTCTCCAGACCACAGAAATTACAAGCGGCCTGGGAGTCCGTGAACCGACTTAAAAACTTATTGCACGGGACTACTCCGTGCAACACCTCCAGGCCAAGTTCCCAATAAATAAAGGGAGGACTCGCGCTTAGAGAGCACTCCATTGGGGACTCCCGCCTCCTCCGGACGGCAAGATGGTACGCCATGGCGTGTCCGGACGGCAAATGAGGATGGCAACGTGGAGAGTGTGCAAGAGCAGCCCGTACATCAACAGCTCTACAACTATTTTGTTGTTTATTTTAATCAAGTGCCCCCTGATTAAAGGGAGGAGAGCGGGGGGGTCACACTCCTAATCCTTTTCAGGTGCCCCTTGGCTTTTTTTTTCTGAGGGCACCAAAATACAAATTATACAAGTGTCCCCCGGCTAAAAGAGGCGTGGGAACTAAAACCGACAAACATAGACAAATTAACCTTTAGACAAGTGGTTCAAATTAAAATTTGGTTGCCGGGGGTGATGATGCACTTCAGTCCCTCCGATGCCCACCTCTCGCAGAAGGCCGCGAGTGTACCGGTGGAATCAACATCTCTACAACTATTTTGTTGCAAAACAAAAACAATTAAATCAAGTGCACCCTTATTAAAGGGGGGGGTGGGGGGAGGGGGCGGGGAATACTCCAGTTTTCAAGTGCTATTTTTGGGGGTTTTTTTTGTGTTTTTTTGGGGGGGGTTGTGTTTTTTGGGGGGCACTAAAACCACAAATTATACAAGTACCCCCTGGCTAAAATGGGAGGGGGACACTGAAACCTGGCAATAAAACAAATTAAACTTTAAAACATATAAAATCAAATTAAAATTTGGTTGCCGGGGGTGATGATGCACTCCAGTCCCTCCGGTGCCCACCTCTCGCGGAAGGCCGCGAGCGTACCGGTGGACACCGCGTGCCCAATCTCCAGGGACACGCACTGCTACAACTCCAGATGGAAAGATTCACAGGGGGTCGGCTATTAAAGACTGAGATGAGGAAGAACTTCTTCACTCAGAGGGTTGTGAATCTTTGGAATTCTCTGCCCCAAAGGGATGAATCATTGAGTATATTCAAGGCTGAGGTCGATAGATTTTTGGACTCATGGGGAATCGAGGTAATATGGAGATCAGGAGGGAAAGTGGAATTGAGGCCGAAGATTAGCCATGATCTTATTGAATGGCAGAGCAGGTTTGAGGGGTCGTATGGCCTACTCCTGCTCCTAATTCTCATGTTCTTAAAAGGATCACTGATGCTATTGGAAAAGCAACACTGCAGTCCTTTATATCTCCCAGTATTCTTAACTTGTCTAACATAGAAGTGCCTGCACTCAGCCCAGCTACACACCCCATCTGTCTGATAAATATTGTCATGTATGTATGCTTGGGGTTACTAGCCACCAGGGTTTATCGTCAAGCTCAAGAATGGGCAGACATGCAGGAAACATGTCGATCAGATAAAGCTGCGGCACACGGATGAACCGGAACAGTCTGTGGAAGACACAATCAGTTACCAACCAACCTACCCTCAGTTATTAGAGGACTCCGTTGGCATCAATGAATCTGGACTTTCAATCCCTGACATGGTCATTGCCACTCCCATCAGATCGGCTCCCCAGCCCCCAGTCATAACAGACTCAGAACACTCGCCCAAGGCTGGAGTTGAACTGAGACGAAAAACTCGGGAGCAGAAAGCCCCGGAGCATCTCAATTTGTAAAAACACAGTTACTAATATCTTAAAGAGGGATATTGTCATGTATGTATGTTGGGGTTACTAGCCACCAGGTGGCGCGACTGTTGGAGGTCATTAGGCTGCACGCTAGTATGTGCAGCCCAGATATAAAAGGCAAGCCATCATGTAATGTAATCACTCTGGGCCCTAATAAAGCAGAGACAGGTTTGTACCCATGTTAGTTTACAGTATTCAGTCTATCGAGTTATTACACACATAACAAATATGATCCATTCCGAACTCCCCAAACGTGACAGCATTGTGAATGAAAGTCTGACCACCACCTCTGCTAGTTCCTTGTGTTTGGTCAGTAATAGCTTAGTTGAGCTCTACCGATTGTTCCCATTAAGTGATCATTCCCATTAACACTGTTGACTGGTGCAATTGATCCCATTTAAACCCAGCAATGGCACTTACTGCACAGTAGCTGCTTTGATGTTAATTGAGAGATGTGCAAGACCTCCAGGGTTTCGTAGACAAGTGTATATATCTCCAGTGTGGTGCTCACCAGTGTATATGGGCGGATGGAGAAGGGAGGAAGGCTGCCCGCCCGACCGATGCTTGTCCCTTCCCGCATGGGTTTTCCGTACAAAGGACACCTCGCCCGCACTCGCTGTGTCTTTTTTCGGATCCTGCATTCGGCCGAGGCATAGAATACAAGGCCATCAGCAGGCCAGGACCATTGGAGAGAGCAGCGTGCGGCGACATACCACTGCAGGGAGCAGCGCGTGCTGCTGCAGGAGGGCGACGGCTACGAAGCCAGGTCGCTGATTGCAGTGCGGGCAGGCACAGCAGGAAGGGTGAAGGAGCGGCAAGCATCCGTAGAGGGAAGTGACCGGGGCCCAGAAGAGGCGAGGGCCCAGGGGCAGCACGGGCCAGCCTACACTGCGATATGTCTGCGTGCTCGGTCTGTGCAGCAGAGCAGGTCTCCAGTTAGTCTTGGGTAATCCTTACCACTGGACCAAGACCTGGCTCTGTCAAGCCCGTGTGGTGGCTGGTGTGCAACGACCACCCTTCAGCATGTAGTTCGGGATCTGGAATATTAGGTCCTTCATTGAAACACCTGTGAACTCAGCCCTTTTTGGCGTGGAAGCAAGTCATCCTCGCTTC
>NC_091989.1:178105379-178107879 GCF_044704955.1 Pristiophorus japonicus
TCTTAGTGTGAATTATGTTTCTTTTTAGCACCAGGGCGCCCAATCGGAGTCACAGTGACATCACCGAATGGTTGGACTCTTATTTCAGCAACTCGTCTTACAACGATGGAGTTCGCAGATGTCAGTGGCCGCCCGGAGCCTAAAACCAGCACCTCCATAGCTGCAACCAGTCCTTTTTTTAGTCAAAGAAACAAATCAAGCTGACCCGCCCTCAATTTCTCTCCCCACACCCCTCATCTCCTCAGGTCAGGAACCAATCAGGCCGAGACGATGCCTCACCGCTGTCATCAAAAAAAGAAAGAGACTTGCATTTCTATAGCGCCTTTCACGACATCTCAAAGCGCTTTACACCCAAGCACTTCTGGAGTGCAGGCACTGTTGTAATGTGGGAAACGCGGCAGCCAATTTGTGCACAGCAATCTCCCACAAACCGCAATGTGAAAATGACCAGATAATCTGCTTTTTTTGTTATGTTGATTGACGGATAAATATTGGCTCCAGGACACTGGGGATAACTCCCCTGCTCTTCTTCGACATAGTGCTGTGGGATCTTTTACGTCCAGCTGAGAGGGCAAAGGGGGGCCTCGGTTTAACGTCTCATCCAAAAGACAGCACCACCGACAGTGCAGCACTCCCTCAGCACTGCACTGGAGTGTCAGCCTAAATCTTTGTGCTTAAGTCTCTGGAGTGGGATTTGACCCCATCAACCTTCAGACCCATAGGCAAAAGTGCTACCCACTGAGCCACAGCTAACACTCAATTCTACTTGCTGTATTCCCTGGAGGTTTCATTACATGACCTGCCTCATCCAGCTCCCACGCCCGACCCCGTCTCGCTCAGTCCAACGGCCTCTTTTTCCCCACCTTTCGGAACTTTGAAATTCTCTACCCCCAACCCGCCCCCAGAGAGGCTGTGGATGTTCAGTGATTGAGTATATTCGAGATGGAGATCGATAGATTTCTGAGCACGAAGCGAATTGAGGGAAATTCTGCCAATCACCTTAAATCTGTGTCTTCTGGTTCTCGACCCTTCCGCCAATGGGAATAGTTTCTCTCTATCGACTTTGTCGAGAACCTTCATGATTTTGTACACCTCTATCAAATCTCCTCTCAAATGTCTCTGCTCTAAGGAGAATAGCCCCAGCTTCTACAGTCTATCCACATAACTGAAGTCCCTCATTCTTTGAATCATTCTCATAATCTTTCCTGCACCCTCTCTAAGGTTTTAACATCCTTCCTAAAGTGTGGCGCCCAGAATTGGACAAAGTACTCCAGCTGAGATCAAACCAATGTTTTATAAAGGTTCAGCATACCTTCCTTGCTTTTGTACTCTATGCCTCTATTTATGTGCCCAGGATCCCATACGCTTTCTTAAACGCTTTCTCAACCATCCCTGCCACCAACAATTTGTGCACATATACTCACCTGTTCATGCACCCCTTTTAGGATTGTACCTATGATCTTATTAAATGGCGGAGCAGGCTTGAGGGTCCATATATTCTGCTCCTGCTCCGATTTCTTATGTTCTTATGTTCAATATAACTAATAAACAAAAATGTTTGAAGAAAATGTAAAAAAAATACATCGTTTCTTCTTCACCCACCTTGGTGATTTTTCTCCTGGATTACTTGCAGTGTACTGGAGATCAATCTTTACTTCCTGGAGATTTCAGGGTTGGCACACCGAGCTCCCCAACCCCCACCGACGGCCCTCTATAACCGCTTGGTGTGAGGGGTGCGAGACTGTTGGCTCCCCTGTAGATTCCCTCCACCCTGCACACCTCGACACCCCACCCTCCCAACCCCCACACCTTCACCCCGCCCACCTCCCTCCCCCCTCACCCACCACCAGCCCTCGCCCACCCCGCCCCCACATCTTACCATCCCCACCCCACCCCCACACCTTCTCCCCCCTCCCACCTCCCTCCCATCCCGCCCCCACACCTTGCCCCAACACCTTACCCCCCCCCCGCCCACCTCCCCCCCCCCACCCCCCTGCCCACCTTGCCCCCATACCTTGCCCCAACCCCACCCCACACCCCCGCCCACCTCACCGCCACACCTTCGCCCTTGCCAAGCCTCTGCCCGCAATAAAGCTTCAAGAGTGGCAATGCTGGGATTTCAGGCGAGTGAAGGTTTAACTCCGTGTCCTCCTGCTCCGTCCTGGCAAATGGTTAGTGGCTCCACAGATTTTGCTATTGATGCCTTTTACTTTTTTTTGTTCGAGGCTGCATTGCTCCTCCCCAACCCTTACATCGCTCCCTAGCCTGATCCATTGCCACTTATATGGCCGGCACACACCACCAGGGGGTGACTGTTCCCAGTACCCCCAGAGTCGCTCAGCTCCCAGGGGTTATTTCTTCTCTGATTCCAGCATCAGCCTCTCCAATCCCACACGCACCCACCCAAGAATAATAAAAGAAGGAACTTCCATTCATATAGCGCCTTTCATGACCTCAGCACGTCCCAAAGTGCTCAACAGCCAACAAAGTATTTTTTGGA